>NW_008355642.1:168149-186077 GCF_000622305.1 Nannospalax galili
AGTATTTATCCTAATTTAATCATGACACAATTAATATATGTATTGAATTATCTTCTGAAATATTAATGATAGCTATGTTTAGCTGTGCTTTAGAATGCTTAAGTTTCATCGAGACTGCTTTGTGTGAATCTGCTAGCTAATGCCTGCATTCATAAATCAGGCAATGTTATTGTTGCTAGGAAACATTGTAGTTACCATCTGCTAACCAAATCAATTTTGAAAAAAAAAGGCATATTAAATTTCATTTGTGTGTGTTGCATAAAATCATGATAAATACTACATAACCCATTATGGTTGTGACTAGTTTATGCCAAGGATGTGTACATTTGGATTATTCAGATGCCACTGTAATTTAGTATTATGTTATGCTATGAGAGAGGTCAGCCAGGAAGTGGTCCAGGATCTTTAAAAAAGACCAAATGTTCAGCCAATTTTATTAGTTTTAAGTGCTTTTCTCTTTTCCTCTGTGGGGATTCAGCAACTTATCAGCATAGACCCAGTTTTATTTGTTTCTTTTGGCAATTCAGCTCTCAGCCTGAGTAAATAAATACATACATACATAAGTTTAAGTTCTTATATTTAAATAGCTACATTATCCACACCAAGAATTATGAGATGAAAAAAGACATCTTGTAGGGGTACATTACGAATGCCCAGTTGAAATGATAAACTCATGAAGGAGAATGAAACCCTCTTATTATTGACATACAGAATCTTAGATCAACAGCTAATTCAGTTATGGCTGGGTCCTACAGATGTAGTGGCAAAAAGACTTTTGCAGATGCAATTAAGTTTCCAATTAGTTGCTTTTGAGTTAAACCAAGGGGAGATTATCTTGGGTGGGTGTGACCTAATCAGTGGAAACTTTAAATGAGACAACAGGTGGAGGAGGCAGGCTTGCTCCTGCTAGCCTTGAAGGAAGTTGTCATGTGTTCAGAAGTTGTTAAGTATGAATCCTGTTATAACCACATCTAATCTTGGAAGAGACCCCAGGGCCTCAGAAAGAGCTCAGATCTGGCAAGCACTTTGATTTCAGCCTAGTGAGATGATGGTCAGTAAACCTACCTAATCCATGCCCAGATTACAAACCCAAGTAGATAACCAGATATTTTTGTTAAGCTGCCAAATTTATGTTATGTTCTTATAAGATATGAATATATCCTTTCCTCTCAGAATAATCCCCTTCCATAGGTAAATGTATATGTTGGTAGTTAAATAAAAGAAGTATTTCACAGGCTCTGATCAAATAAAGAAAATAAGAATCCCTAAAAGAAATATGTATAATGTTTTTCTTTTGTTTTCATGTGTTGTTTTATATTGGTTTGCAATTACAGAAGGAATACATGCTCACTTTAGAAAATTTGGGGAGATGGCTCAGTGGATAAGGAGCTTGCTGCACAAGTGTGAGGACCAGATTTCCAGATTTCAGATCCCCCAAACCCAGGTAAATGCCTGGTGGACATGGTGACCCACTTGTAATTTCAATTCAGGAGGCAGAGACATGATCACCAGAGCAAGTTGACTAGCAGTTTGCCATATCTGCAAGCTTGGAATGTCATTAAAAAGCCATGTCTCAAGAAATAAGATGGAATAGCAATAGAGGATGATTCTGGACATCAATCTCTGGCATCCATATGCATGCACACATTTGTGCATATGTATCCACAAAATGTACCCACATACATGGAAAAATATGCATACAGACGTATATGCACACACCACACACATGAGAAATGGGAAAAGAGAGAAAATAAAGAAAGATTTAAAACCATAGGAAGGCATACTATTGGAGGTTTTCATACCAGCTTTGTTTGAATGCCTATTTTTCTTTCATTTTTGATGTATATTTTTATTGAATTTCTATGCATTTCATACAATAAATCTTGATCACATTTAGAAACACCCCCATCCACACCCCCACAATCCCCCCACCTGATTTCATGCATACCTAGAGTCACTTCCTTAAAGTAGATGAACTCTCCCTCACCTAGCAGTAGTTAGTTGCCAATAGTTCCTTGGCTAAGGTTGAGACCTGATGCTCATTTCCCCAGTTCTATGCTGGGTTTTTGTCTGATTTGGTCTTCATGGGTCTTCTGAATGCTGTAACCATTACTGCAAGTTCATATAATCTAGTTCCCAGAGGCTTGGAAGACTGTTTCCTTACGATCATGCACCAACCCTGGATCTTACACACTTTCTGCCCTCTCTTCTGCAATGATCCCTGAGCCATGGGTAGAAGAGGTTTAGTATAGGAATCCTATCCAGGGACATGTACTCTGCAGTCACTTATTTTCTATACTTTGATCAGTTGTGGTCTTCTGTATGCATTGTACTCCGTTGCATTAGGAAGTTTTTCTGGTAAGAGTTGACAGATACATTAGTATTATCTCTATCCTCTGTTTCACCATGTTCCATGAGCTTTAGGAGTAGAGGTTCCACTGTAGACGTGTTGCCTATGGCTGAGCATCTCAGACACATATTCTCTGTGTGTGACCAGTTGTGGAGCTCTGTTATAGTCTCCATCTTTTGGAAAAAGAAGGTTCTTTGATGAGTGGTGACTGGTATACTTATCTGCAAATATAAGGATTCATATATAGCATACAGTAAGAAATTACATTTTTCTAGAGATATGAAAGAGATAGTGGAGTTTTCTCTAGGATGTATGATCTTGCCATCCATGTGTATTTGGCTATGTTTCCAATGCCACCCATGAGTTCCCTCTCACTGAGAGGGCATTAAGTCCAATTATATAGCTGTTGATTACCCTCAAGATAAAAGTGCCACTGTAGCGCTATAGTTTTTTATGCTGGTCATTGTTGTAATTATTAGGCTTCAAAGCTGGGGTTGGACCATTTGTTGATTTTCTCCTTTGGCAGTTTGTATAGTATCCTCTAGAACTATGAGAGCTAGTCTTCAGGGAGGAGACTTCCAGGTCAGTTCCAGCTCCATTGCTCCAAATCCTGTGTCCAAAATATGCCCTGTCTTCAGCAGGTAGGGTCTTACCTTCAAGTTCTGGGAGGTAATAAAGGGCTATGGCAATAGTCTGTGCTATTTTGGGAGTCTTTTGGACTACCCTGATCAACAACTCAAAGGAAGATTTCTCCTGTCTGGCACTGTGTTCCTTGTTATATAGCCTTCAGGTATACACATGCACTCATGCTCAGATATTGTATGTGTATTTTTCAGTAGGTTTTTGAGCTAATACATTTCCCTCTGGTTTTTTACACCACATAAGCTTAACTCCCCCCTCTCACTGTCTATGCCTGTCATATGCCTATTTTTCATTTGTCATTATTAACCTTGCCTGCTAGTGACACCTAGTATCCTAGGAGAGTGGAGGGTAAGATAATATTTACTGAACACAGAAGAAATAAGATAAATAGATTAAAAACAATTTTATCTTGTTACTTTTTTTGGTCTTTTTGAGACAGGATCTCCCTGTAGCCCCAGCTGTCCTGGAACTCACTATGTATACCAGGCTGGTCTTGAACTCACAGAGATCCACCTGCCTCTGCCTCCCAAGTGCTGGGATTAAATGCGTGCATCACCACGCCCAGACTAAAAATATTTATTTTTAAATTGTGTGTGTGTGTGTTTGTGTGTGCTTACATGAGTATGGATGTCCCTGGAGTCCAGAAGACGGCTTTGGATCCTCCACAGCTAGAATTACAGGTGATTTTGAGCCTCCCAATGTGAGTGCTGGTAACTAAACTCCAATGCTCTGGAAAAGCAGCAAGTGCTTTTAACTGCACAGTCATCTCTCCAATACCCTATTTTATTATTCTATAAGACATTTAAAAATATTTTTTATATTTATTTATCATTTTTTATGTGTATATGTGTATTGTCTGCATGTAGGTAAGTGCACCCGTCGTGCAAAGCCTGTGGAGGACAGAAGAGGCTATCGGAGCCCCTGGAACTTGAGTTATGGACACTTGTTAGCTGCCATGTGGGTGCTAGGATTCAAACCTGGGTCTTCTGCAAGAACAACCAGTGTTCTTAACCGATGAGTCTTCTCTCCAGCCCCTTAAAAATATTTTTATTGAGCTTTTGTGCATTTCATACAATAGTTCTTAATCAAATTTACACCCTCTGCCCCACTGATGCCCCCAGAACCCACCCCAACAGTTCTCATGCATTCTGTCATACATGTTAAGTCCTATCCTGTTAAGCATTTGTACCCAGATGTCCTTCAGTGAAAGTTCATCCATTGGAGTCTAGTCAGCCTATCTAGAGATATTAAGGAAAATTTACTCTCCCTCACCCAGCAGTAATCAGTCACCAACAGTTCCCAGGCTAGGGCTGGCCAGCCTTCCATTTCCCTTGGTCCATTTTGGGCCCTTGTCTGACTGAGTTGCATAGGTCTTGTGCATGATGCCACCATTGCCACAAGTTCACATGAGCAAGCTTCCAGTGGCCTGAAAGCCTATTTCCCTATGTTCATGGGATCAACCCTGGCTCTTACCATCTTTCTGCCTCCTCTTCCACAATGATCCCTGAGCTGAGGGTGGGTGAGGTTTAATACAGAAGTCCTATTCAGGGACACACACTCTGCATTTTATAATCCCAACATTTGTGACTTGCTCCAAATCAAAATTATTAACGTAATTCTTAAAGAAAGCAATGGAACTTTCTATGGTACCATATATGCCTGGAATATCTGATAGTAACTCACCCAGGTAGAGAGCAGGACACTGATGAAGAAATGCCTTAGCTATTAATTCATCCCAGTTACATTACAGAGTTCTTTAGAAACTCTAAAGGAGGCAATAGATCATTCTAATTACTCTTAGCTAGAGATTACTACAAAAAGAAACTTGTTACTGCTAAAGATAAGGCTCTTTATTATAAAAGCAATGTGTTCCCTTTATTATTCAGAGATAATCATACTAACTATATTGGCATAGAAACTTCCAGGTAATTTATAATGTATACATGCATGTCTTTTCCTTGTCTTTCTTTTTTTAATCCTTGAGAAAGAGTTTCATGTAGTAAATCTGGCCTTAAACTTGAACTTTTGATCCTCCTGCCTGCACCTCCTGAGTGCTTAGATTATAGCCATGTGCTACCAGGCCCAATTTTATGTGGTGCTAGGGACAGAATGCAAGGCTACATGTATGCTAGGCAAACACTCTACTAACTGAGCTAAATCCCCAGCCCACATGTATGCATTTTTAAAACAAACTGATACTGTTCACTTAAAAAAACAACAACAACTGGTCAATATTATGAGAACAAGGCACTGTTGAATGCTCAGTCATAAATTTAACATCTGTATTAACCTTGCCCCTTTTGGAAGAAAGGGCAGAAGGAATGAAAGAGTTGAGGAAGGAGTGGAATGAGGTAGAATGCTGACTTCTGAGCATGACGTCACTATTGAATTCTTGATCTGATATACTGTTTCATAACTGATTTTCTACTACTTAACAGTGTGCCATGAAATTGTTACTACTAAATATTTAAATCCAAACATGGTGGTACAGTCCTGTAATTCAGAAATCAGATGAAAGAAAGATGTTCAGGCATTCAAGATTATTTTGACTATATAGCAAGTTCAAGAACAGCCTGGGCCACATGAGACCCTTTCTCAAAAAGAATTATATAGAACATTTTTATCTTAATAATTCACTGTCTTGATCTTCCATAATTTATTTACTAAATCCTCTATTGTTAGATCTTTGTTCAATAAAGGCTATCCTTGTATAACTAAATTTTTGTCTTTGTCCTTAACTAATTTCATAGAATAAATTCATAAATGAAGATGTGCTAGATCAAAGAATTGCTAAGTTTATGTGGAATTAGTTTAATTTTTTTCTGTCTCTATTTTTTGAGACAGGATCTCACTATGTAGTCCTGGCTTTTCTTAAATTTCCCGTGAAGATTAAGATGACTTTAAAATTGTGGTAATCCACCTACCTTTGCCTCTTGAATACTGTGATTTACAGGCATGTACCACCATACCTGGCCTTCTCTTCTCCTCTTTTATGCTCCTGACATTTCTTTCCTCATACCACCTGTCTTTTTCTCCACGCCATTTATTCTCAACATTTTTTAAACTTACATTCATGCTAAAATTTTTGTGTTCTTGTACAAAGGGATGGGTTTTATACTTACATTTTACATTTATTTATTTTTTTATTTGTATTTTATGTGTTTGAGTGTTATGCTTGCATGTCTGTAAGTGTACCTGTGTTATGCAGTGCCAATGGAGACCAGAAAAGAGTGTTGTATACCCTGAAACTGGAGTTATGGATGGTTGTTAGCCACCATGTGTGTGCTGGGAATTGAACCTAGGTCCTTTGCAAGAGACTTCAGTGTTCTTAACTACTGAACCATCTCTCCAGCCCTCATAACGACATTTTTGTTCAAGTGTATCATATTTGACCACATTATCTTCCCATTACCGTCTTCTATGCCCCCTCCTTGTTCTTTCCTTTTCCTAAAAGTCTTCATTGTCTTTTCATGTTTCATAGCAAGACCCTGTCTCAAAAAACAACCACAGGCTTAGTGACCCAAGACTTCAAATTATTTCTGTGAGCTCTTCCTGTTTATCCATCTATTCATTTGTTTATGAAGCATGATTCTTCTTAGAGGAAAGAAGGATGCATTAGTATCCTATTGCTCTGTAAGAACACATTATATATCATACAAACACATGCACACAGACAAATTCATATTCCATATCTGAGAGAAAACATATTTGTCTTTCTCAGTTTCTGTTATTTCCCTTACTATCATGGTCTTCAATACCAACATTTCATTTCATCACAAAACATCATTTCCAGTCATTAGACAATTAGATTTAGTAGCACATTTTCTGATTTATTTTCTCTTTCATGCCAATTCTGTGCTGGTAGTTCTTTTCCTCTCATAATTTTGAAGGTATTATCCTATCTCCTCATACTTAGCATAGCTGGTGATAATTTGCTACCAGCCTAGTTATTCCTTTGTAGGTTATTTCTCTGTTACCATTTAAGGAAAATTTATCACATGGCTTTCATTTTCACTATGATGTGCCTAGATGTAGGATTACTTTAATTTGTTCTTTTGCCTCTTAGTGAGGACTTTCAATATTTCTTTCAAGTCTGAAAAAAAGTTATAACCACTACTTCAAAGCATATTTTCTCTACTAAATAGTTATATTAAAATGACTCCTATTGACTTATTCTTTTTTTTTTGTCTTTTTGAGACAGGGTTTCCCTGTAGCCCCAGCTGACCTAGTACTCTCCATGTCACTATGTAGACCAGGCTAGCCTTGAATTCACAGAGGTTTGCCTGCCTCTGCCTCTCAAAAGCTGGGATTAAAGGCGAGCGCCACCACATCCAGCCCTAATGACTTATTCTTATACCCATAGATTAATGCATTTCTGGTCTCTCACCTGAGAAGCTTCATTATGTAGCAGATGATGATTAACACAGAGACCTACAACTGACAGAGAACAAGAGGTTGCGGAGTGCTTATCCCTGAATAGGACACCTATATCAAAGTTCTGCCTCTCAACAAGGATCATTGCAGAAGTGGGGGCAGAAAGATTGGAAGAGCCAGAAGTGATGAATGACCGCAAAGGAACAGAGTTCTAGACACCTGGTTAGTTACTCTTATGAATTCATAGCAATGGTGACTGCGTACATAAGTCCTATGCAAATTCAAACCAAACAAAATTCCAGCATAGACCTGGGGAAGTCAGTAAGAAACTGAAGCACAGCCTAAGGAAATTGTGACAACTAATGGCTGCTGGAAGGGGCAGAGACAGTCTCTTATAGGGATGGGGACTATTGGTAGGTTAACCAGGCTCCAGTGGCTAGACCTACACTGAAGGACAGTTGGAGACATAATTTAGACTCTATAGGCCATATAAATATCAGAGTACATTAATTGGACATGAGGGCATTGAGGGGAGGTTCAGGTAGGAGAGGGATTTAAATGCCATCGTATTATACGAAAATCACAAAAATTCAATTAAAAATATTTTCTCTGCACTACCCCTTTTAGTCTCTTGGTAAGTGGATGAATGGTGGTCCTCAAAGAGATATGTTCATTCCCTAAATCCTAGAACCTAAGAACAAGCTCTTGTTTACAAAAAAAATGTCTCCAAAGGTCACACAGGATTACATGGGTGTATACATTTCGAATGAGAAATGGCCATTGGAAGACACAGACAGAAAGTAGAGTTAGGTAACTATGAGCCAAGGAACACAAAAGCCACAATAAGCTGGAAGAAGCAAAGTAATGTTCTTTCCTTGAGACTATAGGAAGCTCAACATTTCTAATACCTGGATTTCAACATACAAACCCACTAAGTCACCTCCTAGGCCCCAGATTTTTTTATCTTATAGCTTTACAAAAATTGATGGAGATATTATTCATATGTCACACAGTAACAACTAATGTCATAGTTCAATGGCTTGTAGTATATTCACAGAGTTGTATAAATCCCCACAATCTGTGTTATACTTTGAGTTGAGTTTATTCAACCTTGTTGATGTGATTAGCCTCTAGTATCCTTATGAACTCACCATGTTGGCTAGAAACTGCCAATTTGTTTTCAAGGAAAAAAAGCTTTTTCTGTAGCATATACTTATCTAAAAGTTGAAAGATTTTTCTTATAATGCTTCTGGTTCTTATAATGGAATTCTATTAGCTACTAAAACATAATGAAGTACCAATGCATGCTGCAACAGAGATGAACCTTGAAGACACTGTGCAAGGTGAAAAGACTGGGGTTTTAAGAATATATAAAGACATTTAAATATCTATAGACATTTTGTCTATTTACATGAAATATTCAGAACAGGCAAATTCATGAAGAGAGAAAACATATTAGTGTTAGGAACACTGGCAAATAACTAGTTTAATGGCGAATGATTGTTGATACGCATAGACTCTTTTCTGGGACTGGAAAATGTTCTAAAATTACTTCAAGGGAATGACTAAACAACTCAGGAAAGATTAAAAATATTGAGTTATCAGAAAGATTGTAAGAGCAGGAAGAGGTGGATGACTACAACAAAACAGTGCTGTCTGTGCACAACAGGGCATTTGTACACATGAACTCACAAGTGCTTGTGTCAGCACACGTAAGACCTATGCAAGCTCACGCTGGACAAAAGTCCCAGATGAAAGAGGGAGGTAAGCCTAAATAACCAGGCCTAACTGAGGAACTATTTATTGGCAAGTGATAGTTGTTGGGAGAAGGAGAATAATTTTTATTTAAGGGTGTGACCCCTGATAGGTCAACCACACTCCAGGAGGGGATAGACTCACACCCAAGAGTATTTGAGGAACAAAAATTGGATTCAATGGGTTTTACACACACAAAAAAGAGGACATAAAGTTGGTTGGGTAAGGAGGTGAGGGTGGATCTGAGAGGAGATGGTGGAAGGTGTTGAATATGATCAAAATACATTGTATGAAATTCTCAGAGAATTAATAAAATATTATTAAAAAAACAGAATCGGTAAGTATGTGGTATGAGGATATCAGAGCCTCAGTGTTGTGTGGATAGTAGCCTATCTGACCTTTTCTTAATCAGTTTCTAACAATGAACTAGCCTTGAGATTGCTTTCATTAATGGGAAAAAATGAAGACAAATATATTGAGGTGTATATTTTAAAAAGCTGGATCTTGTGCTATATAAAAGTTGTCTCAAAACAGCTATTGAGTATGGACATGATGAGAAAGGATCTTATTCTACCTAACTGATCAAATGGAAACTAATGACCTCAAGAAAAGATTATTAGAAAAGTTACAGCTATATTTAAACATCATTCAAATCATAGAACGCTGTAAGTTGATCACTTAATTTGTGTATTTTTATTTTATATAAAAATATAATTACTAGTGAGTTCTAAAAAATATTTTGGATAGAAGTGAAATTAATTCTATATGAATTCTTTGAAAATGTGTTAGGAGGATGTATTCCAATCTAATTGTATGAGGCAAGCATTGCTTTGATATTAAAACTAAAGATATTAGCAAAAAACAACCACAAACCCAAAACTCTCTATTACCCTCCTCCACTTCATGTTTCGATTTTTTTAAAATTTCAATTATCTACAAGTTTTCAATGTAAATCTTTTTTAAAATTACATTTAAAAGTTGTTTATTTTATGTGTGTGAGTGTTATGCCCACATGTATGTAAGTGCACCTGTGTTGTACAATGCCTGTGGAGGCAGAAGAGGGTGTCACATCCCCTGGAACTGGAGTTACGGATGGTTGTTAGTCACCGTGTTTGTGCTGTGATTCGAACTTGGATCTTCTGCACGAGCAGTCAGTGCTCTTAACCACTGAGGAACGTTTCCAGCCCTCTCGCTCTCTCCGATCTTGAGACAGGGTAAACCAGACTTGCCTCTCTCTCTGTCTCTCTCTCTCTCTGTCTCTCTGTCTCTGTCTCTGTCTCTCTCTCTCTCTCTCTCTCTCTCTCTATATATATATATATATATATATACAGGAAGATCAGGAATTTAAGGTCTTTTATATACATATAATTTTTTTTCTCAAGGCTGATTTAAGGTCTTTTATATACATATAATTTTTTTTCTCAAGGCTGACCTTAAATTCCTGATCTTCCTGTCCTACCTCCTAAATGCTGGCATTACAAGTGTATGCCACCATACCAGAAATAAATAATTCATTGTTTTAAATTATATTTTGGATAGCACGATAAAATGTTGTGCCTTTTGAGTTTGTCCTAGCTGGAACATAAATTATCCCTTTGCCTACAATGGATCCACATTGTATACATATCCCAGCCATAAGTCACATATTACTCATCTCAGTTATCAGATAGCCTAATAATACCTAACATCGTATTTGCATTCAAGTAACCATTATTTTATTTATTAAAGACCGCAAAGCATAAGGTCTTTATTAATTGATACCATCAGTTCAATTACACCATAGAAAAGTCATAGAGTTTCATTTATATGGAGTGTAAAAAGTTCTTAGCTTCATAAAAAGGAAGAAAAGACCAAGAATGGTAGCACATGCCTATAACCCCAGCACAGTCAGGGGCTAAGACTAGAGAGTCATGAGTTCAATGACATTCTCGGTTATACAAGCAGTTCAAGGGCAACCTGTGTTGCATAGTGAGATGGTCTCTCTCAAAAAAATTGTATGCTGAGGTTGCTAAGATTTATGGCAACTTTTTATTCTTCATCTTTTGCTGTGCTTTGTGGTGTTACTAAGCCACATTGCCGCTCTACCTGAATAAAGAATCAGTCTGACTCAGGATTTAAGGCCAAGAGTGGGCCCAAATTCTGAGATTTCGCTCCTTCAGATCTCTCAGGGAACTTCTCCTGAACCATTCCTCAACCATAATTTTATTCAAACCATCTCTCCAGCATGACTTGGGGAATTACAAGCTTGGATTCAACCTTATCAGAGCATCTTACTGTTTTCAATTAGAATGCCATACCACTTCCAATGTTTTGATGTGATTCAAGCACACTTACATTCATTCACTATCTTCGGTTGAGGGCAAAGTGGAGTCCCAGTCAGGTGTCCAGGTTAAAAGAGCACAAGGTTCAGGGAGCTGGATTGCATTATAAAGATAGTTATTTGGTGCAAGGTTAAGTAAAAATTTTAGTCCAGATTCTGTGCATATTGTAAATTGTTCCTACAGTGCATAATCTAAGAATGAAACTTTATTATAGGAAACAATATAGTATAGATAACGTTTGGTATCATTTCCCATTTCAGACACCCCCTGAAGACATTGGAAGTTAACCCATATGAATAAGGGAGAATGGTAATACTGACCAGTATTCAGCTATTTAAGAGAGTGAGGCAGGGAGATTTTAAGTTCAGAGCCTGCCTGGTCAACTTAGAAAGACTGTTTCAAAATAAAAAAAAATACTAGAAAGAAGGCTTGGGACATACCTCAGTTTAAGTGCAAAGATGAGATAAGAAGGTATTGCCTAGCGTGTGCAAGACTCTTGCTTGTTTCAATCAATAATTCTGGCTAATTAATTAATTAATTAATTAAAACTTTCAGCAAAGTAAGAACCAAAGGGAACTATTTCTCAACAGACAAAGACCAACTAAGAGAAATACATAGGTAGTATCACATTTACTGGTGAATTATTTTCCTCTACTATGGTTTGAATGTGTATCTTAAAAGCATGTGTTGGTAACTCAGTTCTCCAACACAAAACTGTTGACAGGTTAGTGCTAATTGTCTGAGTCTGGATAGCTCTACCTGGTAAATAGATTAATGGCAGTAAAAGGATTTCAGGCAGCAAGTTTGATTTCTTGTGTTCTCTTACCCACTTTAATCTTACACCATACGATGATGTAGCAAGAAGACCCTTGGTAGATGCCAGTCCCTTGAATTTGAAGTGTCCAGGCTCCAGAACCATGGGGCAATATGTTTCTGTAAATTTTAAATTTGCAAGCCTGTAGTTTTTTGTTACAACAGCACAACATGGACTCAAATGACCTCTATGACCTGGAGTAAAGCTGAAGTGTCTAGTCTTAACCACGTCCATCTAACATTATCCTAAATGTTCTGACCAGTGAAATCAGGAAAAAGAAAGAAAAAAAAACCCCACCTATATTTGGAAAGCAATAAGTGGAACTATATTGCCAGACAACATGAATATCTGATGGAATCCATTAAGAAACCACTAGAACTAACATATGAATTTATTAAATTTGAGGGTCATAAGATTGAAGCATAAAAATCATACACACACATATACATATATATGTATGTATATTAGTGGTGAATAAGCAAGAATTAAAATTTCAGAATCAATGCCATTTAGAATAGCACTTAAGAATTAAGACCACCTAAAGCTACGTAGGCATAAATACTTAGAGATAAAGCTGAGAAAAGATGTGCAAGGGCTGATGAGTTTTTGACTTAAACATGTACTCCAAAGCACATGTGCCCCTCCTCAAATCATACACACTCATACTAATAACTAATTAATTATAAATATATATAAGGCATGCACATTAAACACTATGAATCAAAAACTAAATTAGAGACTGGAGAGATGGTTCAGCAATTAAGAGCACTGGATTTTTTTTTTTTTGTAAGAAGACTTTTTATTGAGCTTTTAAAATTTCATACATTTCCCACACAAATCCAGACCCCCTCCCCGAGCCATACCTCCTCCTATCCCTCCACTGAACCCTATGCACTCTACCATACATGCTGAGTCCTATTCAGTCAGGTGTTTGTACCCAAATGTCCTTCAGTGTAAATGCGTCCACTGGAGTCTAGTCAGCCCATCCAGTGGTCATATTAAGTCATACTCTTTCTCACACAGCAACAATTAGTCTCCAATAGTTTTCAATTTAGTGCTGGCCCACCACCTATTTCTCACCTCCCCTTTATGCCTTTGTTTAATTGAACTGACATGGGTCCTGCACTCAGCGCCACCACTGCCACTGGCTCACTTGAGCAATTGTCCAGTAACCTGGAAGCCTCCACTTCCCTGTATTCATGAACCATCCCTGGCTCTTACAATCTTTCTGCCTCCTCTTCTGCAATGGCCCCTTAGCCATGGGTATGTAACATTCCATATAGGAGTTCCATCCTACTCTCTACTGTCTCTTATTCTCCAAAGCTTGGCCAATAGTGGCCTTCTATGTGCATCGCACTCTGGTATACAAGGAAGCCACACTGGTGAGAGTTGAGGGGTCCACGGACCTAAGCTGTACAGATTCGACTGCAGATGTGTCACTTAGTACTGGGCTTCTCCCAGATATATGTTACTCTCCCTCTCCCAACAGCTATCACTTGCCAGTAGTTCCTCAGTTAGGCCGGGGGCTTCATGCCCTCCTCCCCCTACTGGTTTATGGTTTGTTCTTGTCTTTCCAGAGTCTTGAGTTCTACTGTCAACTCATTTACGTGTGCTTTTTCTGATTTTTTAATGTAGGCACTAAGAGCTATAAACTTTTCTCTTAGGAATGCTTTTAGGTTGTCCCAGAGGTTTTGTTGTATTTTGATCTCATTTTCATTTTGTTCCAGGAATACTTTTATTTCTTCTTTGACCCATTCATGATTCAGGAGTGTGTTGTTTAATCTCCATGAGTTCATGTATTTACTAGAGCTTCATTTGCTGTTGATTATAAGCTTTATTCCAGTGTGGTTTGATAGAAGGCATGGAATTATTTCATTTTTTTGTATTTGTTGAGATATGTTTTGTGCCCCAGAAAGTGGTCAAATTTAGAGTAACTTACATGAGCTGTTGAGTAGAAAGTGCATTCTTTGATGGTTGGGTAGAATATTCTGTATATATCTGTTAGGTCCATTTCATGGAGTATGTCATTTAATTCAGATGTCTCTTTGTTTATTCTTTGTCCAGTTGACCTGTCTATTGAAGACAGGGGGGTATTAAAGTTGCCCACTATCACTGAGTTGGTGTTAATCTCTGTTTTATAGTCCTGAACTACTGATTTTATGAAATTTGGTGCTCCAGAGTTTGGTGCATAAATATTCGTGATTGTAATATCTTCTTGGCCTATTGTTACTTTGGTTAGAATGAAGTAACCATCCTTATCTTTTCTTATGAGTTTTAATTTGAAGTCTATTATGTCACATATTAAAATTGCAACACCTGTTTTCTTCTTGGGGCCATTTGCTTGATAGATAGTTTTGCTGGATAAAGTATTCGGGATTGGCATCCATGGTTGTTTAGAACTGGGAATACTTTGTTCCAGGCTCTTCTGGCTTTCATAGTTTGCATTGAAAAGTCAGCTGTAATTCTGATGGGTTTTCCTTTATATGTAACTTGTTTTTCCTCTAGCAGCTTTCAGCATCTTCTCTTCTTTCTGTACATTTAATGTTTTTACTATGATATGCTGTGAGGTCTTTCTGTTGTAATCATGTCTTAATGCTGTTCTCTGTGCCTCTTGACTCTCTATAGGTATATCTTTAATTAATTAGGGAAGTTATTTTTTTCTATAATCCTATCGAAGATCTGTTTGATGCCATTAGTTTGAATCTCTTCTCCTTCCTGTATGCCTATAATATGTAGATTTGGTGGTTTCATGTTGTCCCACATTTTCTGAGGATTCCATTCCTGTGATTTTTGGAATTTTGCATAGTCTTTGCTGAAAGAGTTCAGATCTTCAACTTTATCCTCCACTTGGGTTTTCTTCACTATTTCTATCTCTTTCATGAATTTGCTTTTCAGGTTATGAATTGTTTTTGATATTTCAATAAGCTGCATATATTTATATTCTTGGGCATCCGTCAAAAGTTTATGTCTTTCCTCTTTGAGTTCTTTGTTTGTCTCTGTTTTCTTAAAGTTCTTTGATCATGTTTATGATTGTTCTTTTAAATTCTGTGCCCTGGGGTTATACAAGGTGGTTCTCAATGCTGTGCACTTCTGTAGGACTCCAGGATTTTGTTTGGGACATATTTTCCTGGTTTTTCCATATTGTTTGTGTTTTTGTGTTGCCATTTTGGCAAAAGTATGTTCTCTGTTGGTTATGTGTTCAATGGAAACTCTATTTTTTGTTTAATTCAATTTTGGTTCTGTTAATGTTGTTTATGTAGTTTAGTTAACTTTTGTTTAGGTATGGAAGACAAATTGGTGGGTATTTCAAGTTTTTGCTGGGTAGTAGACTGATCAGAGTCCTGACTGAGCAGGTCTGTCTGCCAGATCGGGCCACTGGGAGGTTGGTGGTGAGTGGACTGCCTGTGGGGGACTTAGGGATCTATGGTGGGGTGTTTAGTTAATCTGGTTTGGGAAGCTATTCCTGGGACCTGAGGTGAAGGAATTGGATCCCGCCTGTGTGAGAGGTCAGCAGGGGATAAAGTAGGGGTGGATGAGAAAAATGGGGTAGAGAGGCAGAGAGCTGGATCTGGCTTATCAGAGTCCTGGCTGAGTAGGTCTATCTGCCTGATCCAGAGGGTGGGAAGTGGGCAGTGAGGGGACTGCCTGGGTGAGGACTTACTAATCTATGGTAGGGTATTTAGGTTCTGGGTTGAGAAGCTAGTCCTGGCACTTGAAGTGTGTTTAATAGCCAGACTCTAAGGCCTATATTAATATGGTCAAAGGGACTTAAAGGGACAAATTTTTGTTCCTGGCCTTCCAAGGTCAAACAAGTTCCAGGGGCTATGGCGCATCTCTCAAAATGTCCTGTAACTTTGTAGAGTCACCAATCCTCTTGTTCAGGGAGGCCATGGAGACCCCAGAAGAGGTACTTGAACCAGTGTCCAGTCTGCAAAGAGGAGGGTCAAAACAGAGGAAACATTTCCTCCATGCTTCCAAGCAAAGCCCTGGTCAAGCAAGACCTTCTGACTTATTTTCACATAGATGGAACTGGTAAAAGAAAAGCCTGAGGAGCCAGGGGCTCCCCCAAGCCCAAGTGACCCCTGAGGACCAAATCCTCATATGACCTTAAGAGGAAAAATGAATTGGTTTATTTGGGCCAAGAGTATGGTCTTAAACACCCAAAAGAAAGTATAACCAAAATTAAAGTCATCAGTATATTTTAAGGGTTCAAGGGATTACACAGCCCAGACATTAGATGTAAGTTCTTTTGTTATTTAGACAATTATCACTCATTGATAATTTTGTTCCTAATAAGACATTACTCAGATGTAAGACTTCAAATCTTGGTCTACAATACTGTAGTGCCCACTTACAGCTAAGAGAGGCAACCCACTATTGTTCTAGTCTAAGAAATGAAATGATGGCTAAGTTTTTTTTCTCTCCCTATCTAGAAGCCTTTGAGATGTAACTGACACTGATTCTAGCCACTCAAAAGCTATCAAAATGCCTGAAAACAAATCCTGAGTCCATCGCTCTCAAGTTCACCCCTGGCAGAAGAAAAAAAAATGAGCTATTACCTTGGTGCTAACCATTGCTCCTTTCCTCTTCAGATATTTTCAGGACCAAATCCAAAACCTAACTCTTACTCATTTTAATCGGTTGTTACTTTCCTTCGCTTCACATGTATACAAGTGCCTGTCAACCATTGAGGACCCTGTTCAGATGCACAGAAAGACAACCCCTGCTGCCTAGTGGACCCCTAATCCAGCCTACCCCCACATTTGCCAGGTGTTCGGACCAGCGACCCCCAGGCAGTGATGATTGGGGATGAGTCAACACGCCATTTGCCAGCCCATGCTGCCCCCAGTACTGGGAACACTCAGGCACAACAGGGAGCCTAGTCAAGCAGGGAATCATTTATTGCAGGTGTTACAGAGCTTGTAAAGGCACCTGGAAATCCCCCCCCCGGGTGTATCTTAAGGATGGTCATGCACTGATCATGCACTCCTCAGCAGTGCAGAAGTATTCTTCAGACTTTCAAGGCAAGTCAGGCTGCGCCCCAGTAACTTCCTCTCAGACTTCTGCAATGTGGGGCCTTTAGGTCCCCACATCTTCCCCTTTTTATTTTTATTTTAAGGCCAGACTGACTTTATTTCACAGGTTACCAACCCCATAGATGGCTCCCTGAGAAGAGATGGCTATCTCCTTCCTCTAATCTTATGCATTTTTGCCTGTCTTAGGTTGTGTCACCTCTGATCAAGCCTTGCCCGTCATTGGATCATGCACCTGGCCATGTGCATATCCTGTCTTAGGAGTATTTGTCATGGGACATCTTACCTGCCCTTGGCTAAAAATACATCATGATTAAGGGCAGCCGTGTGGGTAATGCCAACCCGTGACAGTCTTAGTCTCTGCCTAACTCGGTTAGCCAAGTGTGGGCAACCAGAGGGTGTCTTGGGGGACTCCGTAATCATGAAGAGGTGGGCCGTGGCAATTCCAAGGGTCCTCTGTCACCGAATTATCTGGTAAAGACACTTAAAGATAAGCATTATCAAGAGAAACAAAGCAAGTTATGGCATAGGACAAGTTGAAATACTTCTGAGACCATGTACCTTTTAGCCAATTAGCCAGTTGTCTGAAAGGCAAAGAGGCTGACTGGCAATGAAGCCAAGGAACTGGGTCCTTCACCT
>NW_008355642.1:186449-208628 GCF_000622305.1 Nannospalax galili
TTTTTGTTTTTGTAATTGAATTTTTAGGTTTTGATGGTTGTGTTCTACAATGGCTTGACCTTGGGGATTGTAGGGAGTTCCTGTATTGTGTTGAATTCCCCAAAGTGAAAAGAAATCTTGTAAATTTTTACTCTCAAAACATGGTCCAATATCAGTTTTAATTCTTTGGGGCAGTCCCAGTGTAGCAAAGCACTGGAGAAAATGAGACTGAGCATGTTCAGACTTCTGTCCTGTATGAGTAGCCCAACAGGTGTGTGAGAATGTGTTGATGGACACAAAAATATACTTAAGCTTTCCAAAAGGAGCATAGTGTGTGACATCCGTTTGCCATAAGGAATTGGGCTTGAGTCCCCTGGGGTTTACCCCTGGCTGTTGCAGAGGGGGTACCTGTAGAAAGGGTTGACAAGACTTACAGGTATGTACAATCTTCTTTAGGTCCTTGATGGGAACTTGAGGAAACCTCTCATGGAGTCCCTGCCAATTTACATGAGAGAGGTTATGTAACCCCTGAGCTTCATTTAGGCCTGCTGACATGACCTTGGTGGAAGCCACCTTGTCTGCCTCTGCATCTCCTTGGGATAAAAGCCCAGGCAATTCTTGGTGCCACCTAAGATGCTGTAAGAAAATAGGGGCTTCTCTCTCTTTAATCTGCATTGCCTTGGGAAAAAAGCCCAGGCAATCCTTGGCGCCCCCTAAGACGCTGTAAGAAGATAGGGGCCTCTCTCTCTTTAAGGAGTGTATGGGTCTGAATCATCAAAGGAGTAATGGGGTTCCCATCCAGCTGGATATGAGAACCCAATAGTCCTGGAAGAAGATTGACTACACACATGCTATCAGAAAACAAATTCATGGTTTATCTACCTTTGTTAATGCTAGAGCAATGGCCATGCGTTCCTTGAACTGAGCTGAGCCATCACAAGCGTGGACATATCTTTTTGATTTTTCACCTGTCCCCAAGTACACTACCATTTCAGCTCCAAATTTGCCCCAGTCAGAGAAGACATTGCAGGCTTTCAGTAGGGGCTTCCTGACAAAGAGTCAGGGAGCACCCCAACAGAAGGCGTGAAAGGAGGTCCCCCATTTATGAGGGCCATAATGACAGTCCAAATTTCCCAGAAAC
Source organism: Nannospalax galili (assembly GCF_000622305.1). Taxonomy (NCBI): domain Eukaryota; kingdom Metazoa; phylum Chordata; class Mammalia; order Rodentia; family Spalacidae; genus Nannospalax; species Nannospalax galili. Next base: position 187,570 of record NW_008355642.1, read on the forward strand.
CCTTCCAAGGCCATGGCCACTCGGCTATTATTTCTGCAGAGCCATTCGAAATCCCTAAGCCAACAGAGGATAATGATTTTAAGAGGATCTATGCCATAATGTCTCACAGCTATATCACGCCCTTTCTCAATTAGGTCAGCCAATTGATCCATGGGTGTATAAACCTGTGGTACATCTCCCAGAGAGGCATGCACCCATTGAAGGGGATTCCCACCCTACGTAAGGACGGATGTCATCAGGGTCTCACTGGAGAGCACCCATAACTCAAGATCTTACTAGGCATGTACCGGGCAAGTTGGGCTCAGTCCAGGGTATCCTGGACCTCATGTAAGATGTCCAGGTGTTGAGGGGCCAGGTGAATTAGATCTGAAGGCTGTTTTCCCACTAGTAACTGAAACAATGGTCTTAAAATCTCAGTGGGAATAGGCATCCGGACTCGTAGCCAATTAATTTCTCCCAGTAATTTTTGTAGCTCTGTCAGGGTTATGGTGGGCTTGACAGCCAGTTGTGGTTTTAAAGGACTTACTCCTTCCAAAGAGAGTGTGGTTCCCAGAATTTTAAAGGGAGAAATAGTCTGTGTTTTTTCAGTGGATACATGGAGTCTGCCTGTCTGTAGACATTTCTGAGTAACCTTATATAACTCTTCTAATTGTTGGAGGCTTGGAGCTCCCAAGATTATATCATCCATATAAACATATACAGTGGCATGTGGCAGCAAGTGAGCAGGCCCCAAAAGGGTCTTCACATAGCTTTGGCAGAATGCTGGGCTATTGGCCATACCTTGGAGTAAAACAGTCCATTCATACCTCTCATCAGGCTTTTTAAAGGTACAGAGAAAGCAAATTTTTCACAATCCTGGGGTTGTAGAGGGATAGAAAAAAAACAACCTTTAATGTAAATAAATCTGAGGGAATAGCAGGGATCCAAGGCAGCCCCCTTAAGGGTGTACCCATGCAAGTCTTGCAACATTCTCCATTTGCCATAGGCTTTCCTAATAACAAAGACAGGTGTGTTCCATGGACTTGCAGAAGGCTGGATGTGGCCCAACCATAATTGTTCCTGCACAATTTCCTTTAAAGCCTGTAGCTTTGTCTCAGGCAATGGCCACTGCTCCACCCATACCAGTGCCCCAGGGGACCACCAGATAGCCAGAACATGAGGGGTAGTGGCCCTTAGAATTGGGGGTGAACCTGATGCTCTTTCTTTGGGTCCCCCCTATAATTGATATGGTGAGACAACCCCTGAGTTGTTGACTCAGGAAGCCTATCAGACTCTTCAAGGTCCAAAAGGTCATCATAAAAGGCCTTGCTATCAGTGGTTATGCAGGCCTGTGCATCCCCCAAAATATCTTGTCCTATGAGGTTGGCAGATAACACTGCTGCCACCAGGGGTTGCACCATACATTTAGCTCCATCTGCATCCTGCCAGGTGAGCCATTCTTGAGTCTCCTCTGATGGGGTGTATCCTCCCACACATAGGATTCGGGGCCCAGAAACTAGATGCCAATGTGATTGGACCTCCTCCTTTCTAAGAATGGTCCTATCAGCCCCCATGTCCACTAGGCAACGAAACCACCTGCCACCTATTTCAAGATCAATCTTGAGCCTTACACCAGAGATAATAGGGACTGTCCAATTCACCATAGGTTTTTCTCTTCTCCTGATCCCTCCCCCAGGGCATTGTAAATGTATCCGATCATGGGGAAGTCCTCCTTTTGTCAACAGGGCTGGAGGCTGCCCCCTAGTTTAAAGTCTTTTCTTTAACATCAAATCTGGATTTACAATCCTTCTGTGAATGGAACCCTTTGTGACACTGGGGACAGGGCATAGATGGGGGTCTTTTTGATACCCCACCTCCAGGCTTAGGCTGGTTCTCTCAATGAGGACAATTTCTTTTAATATGGCCAGTCTGGCCATAGCCAAAACATGGGCATTCTATTCCTCTAGGCCCCATTGTTACCTGCTGTCCCAGATTAAGTGAATTAAATGCCTGGCTTAGGGCATGGGTCAGAGCCTGTTTGCATCTGTAAGACAGCAGTCATGGCTTTGGTTTGCCCCCTCTGGGTTCCCACCTCCTTGGAGGCAATTATCCATTGTCCCATGGACCTGTCCTTAAGGGTAACACAGGCTATCTTGTGATCAGCATCCATTCTATCCCATGCCAGGAGTTTAGTGAATTGCTCCCTCAATAGGCCTGGGGGTAATTTTCATTTTAAGCTCTTCTCTACTCTGTATATAAACTTGTAGAGGAGTTCACCAGGCTTTTGATTAATTCCTGCAAGGGGGAATTCTGTAGGCCCCTCATCCAATTTTCTCCAAGCATTTAATCCTATGACCTTGACCTGTTCTGTATATGGGGCTGGAATGCCCAGCTGTTGCTCCCCTGTGGCATAATGGTCACTTGAACCAGTCAACATCCCAAAAGTAATGGGGACCGGTGGGTTGGCACTTGCACTCCTCTCAGCCTGTATCCTGCATTCCTCCTTAAAGAGGGCACACCATTTAATATATATAGGTCTAGGAAGGACTCCTTTGGTGAGGTCCAGTCAATCCTTTGTAGTACACTGCTGATGAGCCAAGCCTTGGAGGAGAGCATCTACCCAGGGTGATCCTGGGCCATCCTCAGCCACCACCTTTTTTAATTCCTTTAAATCCTTCGCCTCTCATGGGTACCAGGGGTCAGGGCGCGTGCCTCCTGGGTTTACATTAATAGGATATGCTTCCGCCTGTGGCCTCACAGAAGCCTCCTGAGTGGGGCAAGAATCCTGGAAATAGGGACGGCTTTCATGGGTTTCAGGAAGCCCTGAAGCTGGCCAGGGCACGCCCGAGGTGCTGCTTGTTACTTTGGCCACTTTTGGTTTCACTTCTGTTGCATATTTGCATTCTTCCTCAAACTCTTCCCATGATTCCCATGCCAGAGTTTCTGAAGGCTCGTCAGGAGGTGGCGCCAAGGGCTTAGGGCTCTCGGGCCGGAAGCATGCCTTAAGGCTGAAATAATAGGGTAGAACTCCAGCTGCGGATCAACCTCCAATTGAACCTCCCTATGTCAAACTAGACGTTCCACATGTTCCCATGTATCCCCAGTAAAAACATTAGCCCCAAGTAGCCAGGGAACCAAATGAATTGCCTCTGCCCAAACCTTTTGAGCTACCAGATCTGACAGATGCAATCCCCTGCTTTTAGGCATATCTCTCAGCGCTTTATGCACTGGGTCCTCAGACTTAAAAGTTGCATTACCCATCTTTTCAGGTCTTGCTTACCCTGAACTTCCAGATTGGCCCCAATCCGTTTTTCTTCTTTCTTTGTTTTCTTCTTTTCACCTTCCTTCGAGTGCCACACTGGATGCCAGTTGCTGGGGGTTCGAGCCAGTGACCCCCACGCAATGATAACTAGGGATGAGTAAGCACACTGTTCGCCAGCCCATGCCGCCCCCAGTACCAGGAACACTCAGCCTCAATGGGGAGCCTAATCAAGCAGGGACTCATTTATTGCAGGTGTTACAGAGCTTATAAAGGCACCTGGAAATCCCCCCCTCCTCCCTGAGGGTGTATCTTAAGGATGGTCACACGCTGATCATGCACTCCTCAGCAGTGCGGAAGTATTCTTTAGACTTTCAAAGCAAGCCAGGCCGAGCCCCAGTAACTTCCTCTTGGACTTCTGCAAGGTGGGGCCTTTAGGTCCCCACACACATTGACCCTGTCCAATAGGAAGTAGCAAGATGACAACGGTGCCCCCTATCCTATAACACAAAAGACTGGAATATTAGGCTTTCAAACATCAGCAGCTTCCTCCCTCCCCAACAGGGTCCTATGGACTTTGGATTTTTCAAGCTTGAAAAAGGGAACTGAGCTGATATGCACCTTGGCTTTTGAAGCCAAGGGAAGCAGATTCTTCTAAGAGGCAGCCTGCCTTTCTTCTGATCTCTGAAGACAAGATAAGCAGATTCTGCCTGTTAACCAGAGATTTTAGGAGCTGTTTTAGTACAGCAGCTTTTCCCTTATCTTAGGAGGACAAAAAAAGTAAACACTTCCTGACCCAGATACTGGCTGGCAGACAGAACAGAGCCAGGTTTACAAGCTCTGCTTCTCCTGCTCCCCCCCACCTGATTTTTCCCAAAAAACTTCCTGCCTTCAGCACCCTAAAGCCCCCATATATAAGCCCCAGCTCACAATCCTTGGCCAGGCATTTTCCTTTCCCCAAAGGGAACGTGTCCCCTGTGAAATAAAGCTCTATCCCGCTGAGAGTTTTACCTGTGTTTCAGTGCCTCATCCTCCATTCACTCATTCTCTGCCAACTTTTTACCTATCAAGGTGAAGGAATTGGAGCTCACCTGTGATAGAGGCCAGCAGGGGACAGGGTGGAGTTGGACTGGAGATATAGGGTAGAGGAGCAGTGAGCTGGCTCTGACTTACCAAAGTCCTGGATGAGTAGGTCTATCTGCCTGATCCAGAGGCTGGGAAGTGGGCCCACTGCCTATTCTTGTAGAGGACCCAGGTTCAGTTCTCATCACGCACATGGCAGCTCACAAACATCTGTAGCTTCATCTCCAGGAGATCTGAAACCTTCTTTTGGCCTCCATGGGCACTACACACATGGTACACTTACATATATGCAGGCAAAACACACATACACATAAAATAAATATAAAATAAAATGTACAAATAAACTAAATTATAAAAATGAAGAAAAGGAGCTGAACAGATAGCTCAGCAGTTAAGAGCACTGGCTGCACTTGCAGAGGACCCCAGGTTTGATTCCCAGCACCCACATGGTGCTGGTGGCTAACAACTACTCATAACTCCAGTTTCAGGGAATCCAATGCCCTCTTCTGACCTCCTTGGGCATTTCAGGACCTAGGTGCACTTATACATGTGGAAGCAATGCACTCATACCCATAAAATAAAAATAATAGATAAAATATGTAAACAGTGAAAAAAGATATAAAGCCATGGAGTAATGTACTGAGTTAATGTGTTGCAATAGTTAATATTACTAAGATGTTAATTCTCAAGTAGATCTCTAAATTCAATGCAATTTCAATACATATTTTGATTTGCTTTTTAAAAGTAATCGATAAGCTCATTGTCAATTGCATGTGGAAATGCAATGGATCTAGAATAGACATAAGCATTCTGAAAAGGAAGAAAAAAAGTTGGAGGATAATGTTACCTGATTCTAAGTCTTGTTACAAAACTATAGTAATCAAGACAAAGTGGTATTGCTATCAAGATAGACAAATAGATCACTAGAACAAAGTAGAGTCTAAACATAGAATTATATACGAATCACTGTACTTTTCATGCATTTCTTCTGTGCATTTGTGACTCAATGAGTTTCTTTAGGCAGGCTACATCTTGAGTTGGCACTATTACTGGGCAGTATCGTCCATGTGGTGCTGGTTTTTAAGACATGAAAGATGCATATTCAGTCACTGAGTCTTGCCCTATTGTTTCAGAAAGCAACTGAGGCCAGGCAACCTGTAACAGGGTTATACTCCCTGAAAAATCCTTGAGAGGCCATTGTGTGAAGCTATGAAGGTAAGGCTTAGGTTTGAGTGGATACCCTAGGATTTTAGAGACACTAGGATCTTGCAACGTGTGCTGAGGAGAGAGCTCTCTCTCTCTCTCTCTCTCTCTCTCTCTCTCTCTCTCTCTCTCTGTGTGTGTAATGGACCCAGCACAGGAGAGAATCTGTGTGTACACAGTGTTCTGTGTGTGTGGGAGAGAGATCGCTCTCTCTCTCTCTCTCTCTCTCTCTCTCTCTCTCTCTCTCTCTGTGTGTGTAATGGACCCAGCACAGGAGAGAATCTGTGTGTACTGAGGGCAGCAGAGCTAGAGATGTGTGGCTACCAAGTTGATTACATTATAAGCCCTAGATGCTGGACATGCAGCTGCAAGATTTGTTGTTTACCATGCTGGATTTTTGTTTTACTTTGGTGTGATTATTTCTTGCTATGCCTCAGTTCTTTCATTTTGGAATAGGAATGTTTACTCTGTAGCATTTTATGTTGAAAGTGTGTAACTTGGGTCTTATTTTATGAGACTTGACAGTTAACTGTGAATGTATTGGAATTGTCAAAAAGTATGGGGACTTTGGATTGTATTTTGTGTTATGAGATAAACATGAGATTTGGGGGACAAGAATTGGAAATTATCATTTAAAGTAATGTGCTTGGGTGCCAAGTTGACAAGAGAAAGAGTTGTGAAGATTAATCTCAATTGTCACTTTGATGAGATCTAGAAACATGGAGTTGGGGATGGTGGGTGAACTGGAGAGATGGCCCAGGAGTTATCTGCATTTACTGCTCTTGCACAGGACCAGGTTTCAGTTCCCAGCACACACATGACAGCTACCAAACATCTGCAATTCCAGTTCCAGGAGAGTCAATACCCTCTTCTGTCCTCTATGGGCATTGCATACAGGGGTACACTTACATACAGGTAGGTGAAACATTCATATACATAAAATAAAAATAAATAAATGCGTTAGAATCTCTTGTGAGTCTGGCCTCTGGGCATGCCTATAGGAGATTATCTTAAGTTAATTGAGGTGGTAAGATACACCTTACATCATTAAATGGTATGTGGCACCATTTCCTAGGCTGGTATCTTTGATGATATAAAAAGGAAAAAGTGAGCTAAGCATGCATACCTTCATTGCTTTCTTCTTGCCTCTGGATGCAATGTGACCAGCTGCTTTAAAGAGCAGTTGCCCACCATGGTGGACTGTACCCCTGAACTGTGAGCCAGAATAAGCCCCCTTTCCCTTAAATTGCTTTTGTTAAGGTATTTTATCACAGCAACAGGAAAGGAAGCTAAGACAATCAATTTTGAAATTAGTTTGGCAATTTCTCAAAAACTTATGTGTACTGTTATCATGTGATCAAGACATTTTATTTGTAGATGTTAACCCAAAGGGGAAAATGTGTATGTCCATACAAAATGTGTACATGAAGACAGTTGCAGTGGAGTACACCAGTCATTCCAGTGCTCAGGAGGCAGAGTCAGGAGTAATACAAATTTGAGGCCAGTTGGGGCTTTCAAATTTTCAATGTAGGTATAGCAAGTCTGTCTGAAAACAATTTGTATGAGAATGTCTATAGAAATTTTGCCAGTAGTAGCCCAAATGTAGATACAAATCAAAGTTCATCAACACATGAATGAAAAATAAAATTGTGCTAAGTATATATCATAAAATATTATTCAATAAAAAGAAAAAAATATTGGCCAGTGAGATGACTCAGTGGATAAAGGGCCATACTGCCAAGCCTGATAACCTGAGTTCCAATCCTGGGGCCCACATGGAGGAATGAGAGATTGACTCCTGCAAGCTGTCTTCTGACTTCCACACACGTGTAGTGGCAGATGTGCATTCTCACACAAATAAATAAATATAATTTAAAAAATTAAAGAGAAACAAACTGTTGATATATATGGATGAACCTCAAAATAATTTTGTTAGTTGAAAAAAGCCATCCCCAAAACAATACATGCTTTATGCTTCCATTTACACAAGACTAAGGTAATACAAATTAATCAATATTGAAGGAGAGGAAATCTGTGTTTGTATGGCTAAGGGGAGTGTGATAAGAAGAGAAGGTTTCCTAAGGGGCAAGAGAAGACTTTGAGGTTGACTTAACAAACTGTCCTTCCTTCCTTCCTTCCTTCCTTCCTTCCTTCCTTCCTGCCTGCCTGCCTGCCTTTCAATTTTGAGAGAGGGTCTTGTGTTTCCCAGGATGGCCTCAAACTTGCTATGCAGTGAAGAATGACCATGAATCACCCTGCCTCCATTGCCTGAGTGCTGAGTCTCCAGTAGTGTGGTCCTATACCAGGTTTATGTGATGCTAAATACCTAACTCAGGGCTTCTTGTATGCTAGCAAGCACTCAGACAATAGAACTGCATTTCTAGACCCAACTTTAAATTCTTTATTTTCCTGCCTCTGCCTCCTAAGGATCAAAGGCATGTGCCATGATGTCCAGGCAAACTGAGCAGTTTAAAGATGTGTGGTTTATTTTATATCATTTTTCTATGAAGATTAGAAGCTCATTGAGAATAGAGGGGTGGTTATCTTCACTCTTATTGGAATCTGCAGTAATAAATAGTTTATAACCATATATTTATCAAAAGCCAAACTCTCTTCCTTCTTCCTTGGGATAGCTAAATAAGTAGAAGAATCAGCAAATTAGGGAATTTAAAACCTAAAACAAGAGGCTTTAAGAATGTTGTATTGGAGGGCTTTCTATTCAGCAACCCATGGAACTTTCTGAAAAACTGACCACATACTGGGGCACAAAACAAACCTCAACAAATACAAAAAAAGATAGAAATAATTCCATGCATTCTATCAGACCACAATGCAGTAAAGCTTAAAATCAACACCAGAAGAAGCCCTAGTCATTACATGAACTTATGGATATTAAACAACACACTCCTGAATGATGAGTGGGTCAAAGGAGAAATTAAGAAAGAAATAAAAAAATTCCTGGAATTTAATGAAAAGTCCAATACAACACAACAAAACTTCTGGGACAGTTTAAAAGCAGTCCTAGGAGGAAAGTTTATTAGTAGCTCTAAGTGCCTACATTAAAAAATCAGAAAGAACAACGAGCACAAATAAATAACAACATTACAACATGAGACTCTGGAAAGTCGAGAACACATGAAACCCAAACCCAGCAGAAGAGAAGAAATAACAAAAATCAGAGCAGAAATTAATGAAATAGAAACAAAGAAAACAATACAAATAATCAATGAATCTAAGAGCTGGCTAAATTTACTATGAAGATTCTGAGTAGGACCAGCAAAGACAAGGAATTTTCATTTTGATTTTTAAAAATCATTTTCATTCTCTCTCTTTCTCTCTCCGTGTGTGTGTGTGTGTGTGTGTGTGTGTGTGTGTGTGTGTGTACTACACTACGTACTGGGTATGTGTGTGTGTACATGAGGGCAAGTGCCCCCAGATATCAGAGGGGTTCAGATCCTGCTGGAGGTGGAGTTTCAGGCAGTTGTGAGTCACTTGATATGGGTGCTGGGAATTGAACTGTGTCTTTTGCAAGAGGACTGAATGCTCTTTCTCCTTGAGTCATTCTTCCAGTCCCTCAATTAAAATTTTAAAGCAGCTCTTCAAAATAATAGGTTTCATTATGGTATTTCATACATAAGTCTCATTATAGTTTGTTCAGGGTGGCTTTGAGTATGCCTGTGGGGGATTCTCCTGATTGCCTTAATTGGTAAGAATATCCACTCTGGATGTGGGTGGTATCTTTTCATGGACTTGGCCCTGAACTGTTTAAGAATGGAGAAGGCGAGCTGGGTAGCATGCAGGCAAGGAATGATGTTTTTATTCTCTATTTGCTTTTAACTGTGGATGTGAAATTTTAAGTTCCTACCCTGACTCTCCTATAACAATGGGCTGTAACCTGGACTTGTAAGCAAAATAAATCCTAAGTTGCTCTTTGTCAGGGTATTTGTTACAGCAACCAAAATGAAGCCAAACCAATGATCTTGAACTTCTGATTCTCCTGTGTCTCTTTTTTTGTGACCTGGAATTACAGACTTGAGTCACCATGCCCAGGTTTATTTTGTCTTTTAATAGAAAATTAACTGTATCTAATAATAATGATAATGATGAAAATAATAGAAAATACTTTTGTAGAACACATATTGTTTTCTTAATCATCACAATTCTTAATCTTCACATTTCACGGATGAAGAAACTGAGTGACAGAAACATTAAAACACTGACCAAAGCAACTTATAGAAGGAAGAATTTATTATTTTATCTTACGGTTCCATGGGAATTACAGTTTGTCATGGTGGGGAGGCATGGTGGCAGGAGGTAGCTGGAGCAGGAGTAGAAAACAGAGCTCACATCTTCAAATAGGCACAGGAAGCAAGAAAGAAACTTGAGACCCAGCAAAGCTTAAGAATTCTCTAAGTCCACCCCCAATGACCTGCTTCCTCCAGCATAGCCACACCTTCTAAGACCTCCCAAAACAGAACCACCACCTTGGGACAAAATGTCCAAATACTTAGAGCCTATGGGAGACATTCTCATTCAAACCATCACACCACCCTATAATTTAATCAAAGAAAAATGGGACCAAATGAACACATGAGAATATTAAAATCATATCAGGGCCTGGTGAGATGGCTCAGTGGGTAAAGGCACTTGCTACCAAGGCTGATGACCTGAGTTTGATCCCTGGAACTTATATGATATAAGGAGAGAACTGACTCCTGCTGTGACATGTGTTCACCTCCACACATATACTTAACATACACTTAAAAAATTAATTAATAATGTAAAAAGTGTTTTAGAAGAAATGGTAAGAGTGCGCTTGTTCTCTCTTGGCTTAAATTTTTTATTTATTTTTATTTTATGTGTATGAGCACTTCACTTGCATATATGTAAGTGTACCATGTGTGTGCAATGCCTATTGAGGCCAGAAGAGGGTGTCTGATCCCTTGAAACTGGACTTACAGATGGTTGTTAGCTACCATGTAGGTGCTTGGAACTGAACTTTGGTTCTCTGGAAGAATAACCAATGCTCTTAATTACTGAGCCATCCTTTTCCTAGTCTTTTCGACCTTTCTTGAGACAGGGTCTCACAGTTAACCTTGGCTGGCCTGGAACTCATGATGTAGGCAAGGCTGGTCTTAAACTCACAGAGATCCACCCACTTCTGCCTCTAGAGTGCTATGATTAAAGGTATCTGGCACCATGCCCTGCCTCTATTGAATTTTCGACTTGTACCATATGACGATTCAGCAAGTAATCTCTTCCTAAATGCAAGCACCATAATCTCAGACATTACAACCTCCCAAACTGTGAAAAATAAATGTCTGGCCTTAACAGATTATCCATTTTGTGGATTAAGACAAGGGATTATTATTTAGAACATATAAAGAACTCCTACAACAGCAGAAAAAAATACCTTGGTTGAAATGTCACTAAAGTAGTTAGTTGAAGTGTATTCTGCAAAGACACAGAAGTATCTAATGAGCATGAAAAAAATTCAGTCATTAAAAAGGAAAGGAAAATCAAAATCCCAGTGAAATATCACCACACATTATTAGGACATGCATAAGAGAAAAGCAAACCAACAAACAAAAATAAGGGTTATTGAAGATGTAAAGAAAATAAAGCCCTTGCCCACTATTGATCAGAATGTAAAATGTTAGAACTCCAGGGAAAACAGTATAGTTTCCTCAAAAAAATCAAGTATAGAATTACCATAGAATCCAGCAATCTTCTTTATGGGGATGTTTCCAAGTGAATTGAACTGAAGAAAAGATGTCAAACAGAAATTTGTACATCCATTAATTGCAAAAATATTTATAAAAGCAAACAGGTAGAAGCAATATAAATCTGTTGATAAATAGATAAACAATGTATGGCATATATACAATAAAATATTACTTAGCCTTTTAATGAAAGGAAATCCTGTAATGTATTCTGTGGGTGAAGCTTAAGGCCATTATGCTAGCTGAAATGAACCTGTTGGCAGAAGACAAATACTACATGATACCTCGTGTTGTAGGGTTCTCCAGAAGAAAAGTACTGATGGAATGAGTATTACAAAGGAAAATTTATTAGATTGGCTTATGTTAGGAGTTAGCTGGGGGTAGGCTGTTATAGAAAAGGTCAGAAGGAAGGAAAGCGAGAACATTCCCACTTAATTGCTGGAATGTGTTCAAATAATGCCATTCACCAAAAAATATAAGATTATCTGTCTGATAAAGCCGTTTATCAAACAAGTGCATTTGTTTTACTTATCTCTATCCTGGCCAAGACCACCTGGGCCAAAGATAAACTGTGGGGAGAAGGGGATCAAAGTAGAGAAAGACCTGGGAACCCTATAAAAGGAGTAGCCCAGAAGTCCTTGATAGTCTACCAGCTCTGTAGACCCCATCCTTACTGACATGGTATCTTTAGGTCTTTGCTCTTTTTGCTTCAATAAACACCAGTTTTCATCCTTTTCTGTGCTTTACTTCATTCATCCCTGAGTGTTCAACTCTTTGACTTTTGGAAGAACCCAGACTCCAGGTATGATGATTTGAATGAAAAAGTCCCCCATAGGCTCCAAGTATTTGGACATTTTGTCCCCAATTGGTGACACTGTTTTGTGAGGTCTTAGTATGTGTGGCCATGCTGGAGGAAGTACATCACTGGGGCCTGGCTTAGAGAGTTCTTAAGCATTGCTGGATCTCCAGTTGCTCTCTTGTTTTCTGTGCTTGTTTGAAGATGTGAGAATTGGCTTCTGCTCCTACTCCAGCCACCCCTGCTGTCATGCCTCCCTGCCATGATGGACTCTTGCCCCTTTGGAACCATAAGCTAAATAAATTCTTCCTTTTATAAGTTCCCTTCTATCTTAGCAACAGAAAAGTGACTAATATACCAGGGCAATATACCCTCAGTTCTCTTACTCCTGCAATATTTATAGAATATGGGCTCTGTCACTCAGCATCCAATAATGGTCATCTCCATGCTGGAAATGTGGAGAACACAGTAGCTGTTCAGCCCACAAGGCTGGGTCCCTTGGCAGTCTCAATGTGACACTGAAGGCCTACAAAATAACTGGAGAGCCACTAATGTTCAGACCTTGAAGTGATCCCCTCAAAATCTCGTGAAAAAGAAAACTAAAATTATTGAAGACGAAAACTAAAATTAATTGAGGAAGTTTTGACCCCAAAGCACTGTTGGGGAACCCTGCTGTTAGGGTTGCAGATCTCCATGTCCGAATAGCCCTGAGGGGCTCGGCGCCAAATGGAAGAGCTCCCCTTTTCAGCAGGGGGCCTCCTGCTCTCTTCCTGGCTCACCTTGAAGTGCCGCCAAACACAGATGCCTTATCTGAAACATGACCTTTGGCATAGTTACCTGGAGTAAAAACTACTCCCAGGTTTTCTCTATATGATAATCAGGCACTGTCTGACAGTCTGGAAGACAGAAGCCCACTGCCACATGTAAATAAAGCATACTATGAGCACCTATCAACTGAGGCTTTTGCTACTGCCTCCACACTATAAATTCTCTAGTTTTCCCACTAATAAACGGAGCTGTTTTTCACTGTGCCTGGAGCTGTATCACTGCTGTTTCACTGCGCCTGTGACCAGTTTCCACGGAATGGCTGTCTTGGCCGTCCTGACCCCGTTCACCGCTTCTGCTCTCCCTGCCCTCATGGGGCAGTGGCCAATGACCCACGAAGAAAGGGAGAGGGATAGAGAGAGCCTCCCGCAGCTGGCCCGAGCCTCCCGCAGCTGGCCCGAGCCACCCCGCAAAGCACAACTCTCACCTCAAAGGGGATAAGAGATAGTTTATTCTGGAGCCAAATATGAGTGGCCATGGCCTAGGAATACAGATACAGGTCTCTCCCAATTTCATGTTCCAATGAGGTAGCAATTTCATGATCATTTTTTTAGTAACAGAAAAAGAAAGCAATAAATCATCATAGTTTTCAAATATGTTAATGGATACATTTTGTAGTGGGTTATAGCAAGGTGGGGAGAATTCTGCTATAGGCCTTAGATGCTATCTGATAGAATTCTTAGCCCTAGGGTTGGTGGAAGCTTGTGGTCTGGCTAATATATCTCAAAAGGTTTATACTGTTAGTTACAGGATGTTAGATTAGAGGTAGACAAGGAATGGCTATTTGCCTATTTGCGGGGCTAAGGATGGCCCAAGATAAATTGTAAATAAGCTCTGGACCTGCAACATTCCAAACACTCCACAGTCCTTGAAGTTCTAATCAGTTGATTAGCCTTGCAGGAGGTTCAGTTGAAGGTGCAGGGTTTTTTCCAGGAACTTTCATTCACTGAAGAAGACTAAAATTAATTGAGAAACATCCAGAGCAGTTGCCTAAGAAAACAGCAGCCCTCCTGCTTGCCTAAGAAAACAGACCCTGCTTATGTGAGAAAACAGCCCCTGCTCATCTGAACCTGTTTGTCTAAGAAAATACTTGTTCATCTGACCTTTGCTTCTGCTTTTGTAAACATGCTTCTTGCTTGAAATTCCATGTCATGGTCTACTTCTGGAAGCTGTATGTGAGTGAAGACATAACAAAACTGAAATTCTTGAACATCTCCTGGATGGGAAGACTGGACTGATCAGCTCACCCCCCAGGCCACTACCCAGAAAAGCCTTGATGTTACCCTATTTCTGAGACCTGCTTCCATTACCTGCTTACTTCTTTGAAGTTCTCACCTATGATCCTATAATAAACTCTTCTAAAAACTCCCTTTTCCCAGTTGTCCATTAAACTCCTTCTTTGAATTTGTAGGCAAAGGTCATGGAAGCCATTGGCTGGGGTGATATTGGTATCCATTATTTTCTATAGGTCCCCTCGCTTACTGAGCTACTGTCCACATGAGATGAGAAAGCCTCTGTTGTTCTAAAGGACCCCATAATGGTTTCCCTCCCCATATCCTTAGCATATTAGAAATTTGCCTTACAAGGCAATTTCAACCAGCAATCTTTATAGGAGGGGAGGCCTTTGTTGTTAAGAAAGGCCATTCAAAGGCTGCAAAATCAGCATATGAAAGAAACCAGTTGGAAAAGAGAAAGGCTGGAAATACCCCAGCTGAGGATGACTAAATCCTACCACTGGTGCAGGTGCAGAGGCAGTTGTAAAAGTTATGGGCTTTTAAGATACTAAGGAGACATGGGTTACATGAAATTGGTTGTAGAACTATATGTTCTAAGAAAGCCTGCAGTATGCAAATGACTCCCAAAGCCCCATTCTTTTTTGAAAATATTTTATTTTTTATTTTATGAGTATGAATGTACTGCCTCCATGTATGTAAGTGTACCCACGTCATGCAATGCCTTGTGGAGTTGAGAAGTGGGTGTCAGATTCCCCTGGAACTGGAGTTACGGACGGTTGTTAGCCAACATGTAGGTGCTAGGAATCAAACCCAGGTCCTCTGCAAGAGCAGTCAGTGCTCTTATCTCCTGAGCAATATCTCTAGCCCTTAAACCCTCATTCCTACGTGGCATTGAAACCATAACTCTTTGTATGAAAAGGCCCTTTGAGTTGCTAAATACTTTAGTTTATTCTAGCCAACCTCCTTCCTTGGAAGTGCATCTTTATTTTTTTTTAATTACATTTATTTATGTATTAATTAATTTAGAAAGAAAAGAGAAAGTGAGGACAAATGTGTGTGTGTGTGAGAGAGAGAGAGACAGAGAGAGACAGAGACAGAGAGAGAGTATGGAGGTAAAAGAATAACTTTCATGAGCCAGTTATCACCTTCTACCATTTGAATCCAGGGATTAAACTCAAGTGGACTGGCTTGTGCCCCCGCCTGCGGGGACCCTGTACAGGTAAAGCTCGAGGGGGACCACTCCCTGAAAGGAAAAACGGGCAAGAAAGAAGAAACGGAGCCCAAGCAAGTCCACTTGTCAAGGGTTCGCTTTGTTGAACTGCAAGCTTTCCTTATATACAGTTTGTATTTAGAAGGGGTTGAAGAAGTTGGTCAAAGGTTACAGCATTCTTATGGGTATGGGAGAGGGACTGAGCAATTCAGCAACAGATGTTCCAAGAGATTACTGCATGACTCATTTTTCCGAGAACTGTTTGCAAGAGGAAGAGAAAGATAACCTTGCCATAAATTCTTTCTCAAGGTTACTAGTGCAGGCAGAATGTCCTGCTTAAGTCAACTGTTTGTAGAGCCATATTATATTTTTTGGTAATGAATTATATTTTTTGGTAATGATTGTTGTTTCTCCAGCTCCCGACAGGCTTGGAGGCAAGTACCCTTATCTGTTGAGCCATCTCATAGACCTTAGGAAGTGTAGTTTTTTTTCTAGGAAACTGTCCCTGCTTCTGTTACTATTCATGTCTGTCCAATTCCTTGTTTCAGGACACAAGAAGCTGGCACCCCTGCAGAGGTGCCATCAAATCCCACCATCTTCCAGTATCAGTCTCACTCAGTAGCCTAGGCTAGCCTGGAACTCACTACTACAAATTTTGATTTATTTAGTTTTATTTTATATGTATGAGTGTTTTGTGCCTGGTGCCCATGGAGATGAGAAGAGGGCACCAGATCACCTGGAACTGGAGTTATGGGCAGTTGTGAGCCACTACGTGGGTGCTGGGAACTGAACCCAGGTCCTCCGCAAGAGCAGCCAGTGCTCTTAACCATGGAGTCATCTCTCCAGACTCTTAAAGTGAAATTTTATACCTTCACAGTATTGTTGACCTGAACCCAGTATGCTAGAAACAGAGTGGAACATGTTTGTGTTTGCCCACAATGTCAGAATTTATTGGATAACAATAAGATTCACAGTGTGCTGTGATTTCAGTGGCAGCAATTTGCCAGATAATCCTGACTACCATGGTAATTTGGTTGTGGTGAATGTAGGCTCTTTTATTTCAACCTTAATTTTTAATATTAACTCTCCTATTACACATCACACAATACATCCATCTAGTTATATATCTACCTATTTGTAGTGGCTTGATTGAGAAATGTCCCCAATAGTCTCAGGTATTTATACAGTTAGTCCTTTGCTGGTGGTGCTGTGTGGGGATGTTATGGAACCTTTGAAATGTGGAGCCTTGCTGGAGGAAGTGTGTCCCTGGGGGCAGGCTTTCAGAGTTTATAGATTTGTCCCACTTCCAATTTGCTTTCTGTTTACTGCCTGTAGTTGAAAATGTGATCTTTCAACTTTCCATGACATAAGGCCATGGCTCCCTGCTCCTATGGACTCTCACTTTGGAACTGAGCCAAAATAAACTCTAACATAAATCACTTTTGATCATGGTGTTTTAATCACAGCAGCAAAAAGTAACTAATTATCTATGTATCTATGTACCTATGTATCTATCTATCTATCATCTGTCTATCATCAATCTACCTGTCTATATCTATCTATAACCTATCTATCTACTAGCTCTCTGATTATCTATCCATCATCATTTATCTGTGTACTATCTACCTGATTATCTATCTATCTATCATCTATCTATCTATCTATCATCTATCTTTCTATCTATCATCTATCTACTATCTATCTTATTATATCTATCTACTATCTATATGATTTTATCTGTCTATCTATCTATCTATCTATCTATCATCTACATATCATCTATCTATCATCTGTCTATGATCAATCTATCTATCTATAGCTGTTTATAACCTATCTATGTACTATCTATCTGATTATCTATGCATCATCATTTATCTATGTACTATCTATCTGATTATCTATACATCATTTATCTATGTACTATCTATCTGATTATCTATCTATCATCTATCATCTATCTATCTATCATCTATCATCTATTTATCTATCTCTATCTATCTATCATCTATCTATCTATCTATCTATCTATCAATCAATCATCTACCATCTATCTACTATCTATCTGTCTATCATCTATCATCTATCTATCTATCTATCTATCTATCTATCTATCTATCTATCAATCAATCAATCATCTACCATCTATCTACTATCTATCTGTCTATCATCTATCTATCTATCTATCATCTATCATCTATCTACTATCTATCTTATTATATCTATCTACTCTCTGATTTTATCTGTCTATCTATCATCTATCTATCTATCTATCTATCTATCTATCATCTATCTATCATGTATCTATCTTCTATCTATCTACCTATCATCTATGTATCTATTTGATTATATGTTTTTTTTATGGAATGAATACAAGCTAGTGTATAGCAGAGTTCAAACCAGCAATAGTGAAGAAGCTGTTCTTGTACGTATCTGGCCAAAAGAGAGTCAGGCTTGATAGAAAACATGTAGTCAGCTGCAGAGAAGAGAGGGCAGAAATAACATGCAGCAGGGACAGGATTCAGGTGCAGACAAATGAGTAGGTGAATGGGCAGAGGACAGTTGAGTAAACCACACCAGCAACAGGAGACAGAGTGGAGTTGAAGTACCAGGGATAGTCAGGAGCTCTCTGCCTGTCAGTCATTGACACACATCAAATATCAGATGATAAGTTGGTTCAGGGTCATTGCCATTGAAGTTGTTGTGTAGCAAATTCTTCAGAGATAAAACATTCCACCTCAGAAGCAAATTTCATTAAGACGGAATATGTTCTAAAGGGAGGCAAAACATTTCATCCTGCAGAGAAGTTCATTCATTTCAGCAAGTAAACAACTCAAAACTTCAGGGAGTCCCTGAAACTGACCAGATTCACTGGACCCCTCAATCCCCAAGCATATACACAGTCAGGACTGCAGAGAAGCCCTGTGAGACCAGCCAAGCTGATTCCAAGAGACACAAAACAGCTGAGCTGCCTGGTAAAGGCACCAAGGAATCTGTTAAGCTGCCTGCATGTTATGGAGCGAATTCCAGGTTTTCAGCATTCATGAGCAGCCACCCATGCTGCGGTGGAATTTTGGTGATGCAGCTCTTTTTGAGTCATTTCTGCTCCTGTAAGTAACCCCTCACCCATATATAATCCTGTAAGTGATCCTAATGAAACTCATTGGTTCACCAAGTTGGACTTGGTTGTATATTTCTTATTCTGTCTGTCCTTTGTTACCTGTCTGGGGTGAGTAGCCATTTGTTCATATCTCCCTAGGAGTAGTGTAACACAACAGCAGAGCTGGATGTCCACAACTTTATGTGCTCAGGTAAAGGAATTACACTCTCCCTCGTTTGGCATGACCAGTAAGTTCTTGGGCCTGGTTTCCTTGATATGATTTTAAACCACACATGTGCCCTACAGTCTCAACTTACCCTAATAAATTTATAGGGTGACACTCTACTATCAGAAATGAGTCATATATCAGTCTGTGCTTCATGGGTGGTGCCAGACAGATGATGTTGTCTAGGGGCCCATTCAAGGGTGCAATGATCCTTCACCCTCAAAATGGGGTCAAAAGATCTCAGGGCAAGGCACAGACTAAAAAAAAAAACACATTCTGAGACTTGTTAAGTACAGAACTCCATTAATTGTCCCCTGATTTCTGGTTTGATGCTGTCTGTCTGGCATAAGACGTGGCCCACTAGCTTTACAGGTAAATTTCAGGATTTCCCAGATCATACAAGATTCATTTGTAGATTTTCAAAGCTCATTTTTCCTTTCCTATGACCATCATAGCCTAAAATTTCACTTAAGCACATTACTCAGCTAGGTTCTCTGCCAACTTCCTGCAACACCATTTATCACTGACTCAGTCTAGGTGTTTGCTAATCCACTCAGAATTAATTGTCCACTTTAATCATTTTCATTGAGTCAGTTCCAATATTTTAGCTTTTATAAAAATAAGTACTTGCTGCAGACTGATTAAAATTTCCCATCCATTGTATATGATGTATGGCTATAAATTTTCTCTTTAATTTTTCTTGTGTGACTCATAAATTGGCTCAGATGGTAGTTTCAAAAAAAGAGTAAAATGCTTACAAGTAATAGTTTTAACCATGAAATAAATATTCCTTCTTCTCAGGAAAAGATTCAGATGCATATATTCTGTTTTCTTCACACAATCTGGTTATACTATATAAAACTAATAACTACCATTTCAACATTGTTTCTAGAACCTTAATTTCCTATGAGAATTTTCAACTCCAAACATGTAATAATATAATAGAGTATAAGAATTTTTGCATATGTATACTAAAAGCAGGTGGGTTTATGGGGGTTGGAGCAATGATTTAGAAGTTAAGAGCCCTGGTTGTTCCTGCAGAACACTCGGCTTTGGTTCCCAGCATTCAGATGGCCACTAATAATCATCCATAAATCCAGTTCCAGGGAATCTGACACTTTCATCTGACCTCTATAGGCATTGCATACACATGGTTAATTTACAAACATGTAGGGAAAACATTCACGCACATAAAATAAAATTTAAAAACAATAAAAAAGTTTTTGATGATGACATCATGAGTTCCAATGATTGAAACATTCTTTACAAATAGATAGTGAGAAAGACTGTTATCCCTATTCGTAACCTGTATTGTTTATCTCAGAAGAGTGGTAGAATGACACAGTACAAAATTAGAAAGCTACAGGTTAGCTTTCTAATGTAGGTTAACGTAGGTTCAGTCTGCAGTTAAATAGCTCTATAATTAAAGAATTATTTATTTTTATTTTATGTGTTTGAGTGTTTTGCCTGCATGTATGGAAATGTACCATGTGCTTGCAATGTCTGCTCAGGCCAGAATAGGGCATTGGATTCCCTGGAACTGAAGTTACAGATGGTTGTTAGCTGCTGTATGGGAGCTGGGAACTGAACTAAGGTCCTCTGCAAGAACAGCCAGTGTTCTTAACCATTGAGCAATTTCTCCAATACCTAGCTCTATAATTTTGGATAAGTTATAATCTTATACAAGGCTGCAGAGATCAGGTTATTCTTGTTTTAAGTTACTCCACTTTGTACAAAACACTGACTTTCAAACTGTGCCTTGCTTTGGGTGACTTCATTTCACAGGTAGCATGTGGCTCCATTCTGAGTGCAGATGCAGTGGCAGTGTGACTCTGTATGTTGTTGTGTACCTACCTGTCCATCACTACCCATTTGCCACAGATGGATTAATAACTTATCCCTAAAAGTAAAAAGGGTAGCAATCTATAAACTTTTCAAAACAGACTGGAACCATATGAGCACAAGGGGGAATTAAAATCTTATCAGGAAAAACAGGCCTGAGAAGATACTGAACAACAAGATTGAGGAAGAGTACAACATTCTCACCCTAATCCCATGAAGAAAAGGATAAATAACACTGTGATGGGTACATGCTACCCCCAGTAACCTGTCATGTGACCATCCAGTGTGTGCCAACATACCAATAGAGAACCCCTATATATGTCAGGGGCTTTAGCTTAGCTATTCCCCCACTGATGCTGAGGCCTACTTGAATTTCTGTCAATCTGTCTGTTCTGTCCAGATTATGTTCTGTGCCTTTTGTCTACAATCCTGCATTCCTATACCTCAATTCTATTACTTCTATGGTCTTGTACCTTGCCTGTGCTATTGACTCAGTCCAGAGATCCTGGGTCATCTCTGTCACCTGCTCCCTTGCACCTTGTCTTTGTGTCACCAACAGCTCTCCAACTGGGTTTCTTTAT
>NW_008355642.1:208639-216412 GCF_000622305.1 Nannospalax galili
CGGGGTAGGTTGAACAGAGTCTAACTCTGTAGTGTAGGCTAGCCTAGAACTCAGCATGTAACTCGAATTGTCCTGGAATTCACTATTTAGTCCAGGATGACCACAAATTTGTGGTGATTCTTCTGCTTCAGTCTTCTGAGTGGTGGGATTACAAGCATGAGCCACCACACCTAGCTTAATATCTTTTTTAAAAAAGTTTATGTGTATGCATACACTGCCTGCGTGTAGGTAAGTGCAGCCATGTCGTGCAGTGCCCGCAGAGGTCAGAAGGAGCTGTCGGATCCTCTGGGACTGGAGTTGTGGACAGTTGTTAGCTGCCATGTTGTTGCTGGGATTCAAACCCAGGCTTCTGCAAGAATAACCAGTGTTCTTAACTGCTGAGCCATCTCTCCAGCCCCCATAGCTTAATATCTTATCTAAACATAATGTGGCATTTCTTCTCTGCCTCTGTCTGCAGTAGGACCTCTTTGAATTCCTTGAATGATGTTGCAATCTCTTTAACCATTTTGCAGCCATTCTGTTACCTACATATACACATACATGTGGATATAATTACTGTGTGATTGGCAATGTGAGAGCTGAGAGCTCATATTAGTAATTAAGATTGGAATAAAGGAAAGCATGTTTTCCTACAGTTAGTTGTCAAGGAAAATTGGACTATTTGTCAAATTGTAGTCAACAAACCAAAACAAAAATTCAAATGATACCTCCATATTAGATAATAATGTATTAATGTTAACTTCCTGATTTGGGTAATTATAATGTTATCATATGAGCACGAATATGGATAAGTGTAACTCAGTGGCTCATACACAGTCTTGGGCTTCAGAGTGGTACTTCTGGAAGGGAGGAGCCTAGTAAGAAGACTTTAGTCTTTAGAAGTGTCCCCTGAAATGGGATTGAAGACTTCTAATTTCTTCTTCCAATTTCTCTTTGTTTCCTGACTCATGAAGTGAACCACTTCCTCTTCTATATGTTCCTGCCATTCTATGCTATGCTATCTCATTAGAGACCCAAAGAAATGGGCCC
This sequence comes from Nannospalax galili, assembly GCF_000622305.1. NCBI lineage: Eukaryota > Metazoa > Chordata > Mammalia > Rodentia > Spalacidae > Nannospalax > Nannospalax galili. The sequence goes on from NW_008355642.1 coordinate 209,669, forward strand.
AATCAGTCGTGGACTGAAAACTCATAACCTTGAGTTGAAGAACTTTTTCTCTTCATAGGTCAAATGCCTCAGGTATTTTATTACCATGGTGGAAGCTGGCTAATTCTATTTTTTTTTTTTTGAGACAAAATCTCATGTATCCCAGGGTGGCCTCAAATTCCCTGTGTAACTGAGGATGACCTTAAATTCCTGATCTTTCTGCCTCTGTATATCAGATTGAGATCATGGATGTGTGTCATCATGTGGTGCTGAGGATCAAACCCAGGGCTTTCTGAGTGTTAAACTAGCATTCTAGAACCTGAGTTTTATCTCTAAGCCCTGACTAATACAATTCTGTCTTCAACTTATCTTCCCTATGATATTCTTGGTATCTATTTCATTTCTGGTATTTAAGGAACTCCTGAATCATCTTACTTTAAAACATTTCAGAAAAAGAGAGAAAAATGAAAGCGGTTAAATGTTAAAATTTCAAAATTCTAGTCAAATGTTATACTACAATTAGTAATATTTTGAATTTTTTTAAATACTCAAATAATTTAACAATAAAACTTTTATTAAAACTCTACTCTCAGATGATTCTCTTACTAGGATAATTAACATGATATTTATTGTAATTATTGACATACTTGTACAGTTCTATCTTTTTGTGTGCATGTGGTCCTGAGAAGTAAAACTCAGGCCTTGTCTACAGTAGCAGTGCTGTTAGACATAGTCTAATTGCTGTTTTTCTTATTTCAATGTTCTTTTCTTCCTGTTATCTGGATTGATTATGTTTTATTTGTTTTTAATTTTTTCCTCTTGTTTCAATGATGAATAAGCTCTTTCTATGCATCTGACAGATATCTTTCCATGGGTGCTGGGGATTGCACTCAGATCCTCATGTGTGAGCACCAAGCACTTTACTGTCTGAGCCATCTCCCTAGCCCTTGATTGATATTTTTAATGAATACACTTACATATATGAGCACACATATATCTAAATTTCATTGGAAGTTTTACTGTCAATTATATTAGACAGTGATCATAGTAAATTTGCAATTTTCTTCATGTTGTGAGCCTTGGTAAGATATTCTAGGAGTTTCCTCCCACATGAATATAAAAAAATCATATTATAAATCTACAGTTATCTAAACTTAACTACAAACTTTACCAGTTATTGCTTACTGATTGTTATCTCATCTTTTTTTTAAAAATGGAAACTTTTTAGAGTTTTTAAAATCCTTTAATCCGTGAAGTACTGAGATTTTATCTCACTGCACACACACACACACACACACACACACACACACACACACGTCTTCTTTTGTTTATTTAGCACTTAATGATCTCTTTACATCTGAATACTAATATTTTTATTGTTTCTTAGTCATTCCTGTCTCTTATTAATTTCTTTCTCTTCTTTTGTTTTGAATTTCCTATCCCATGGATGATGAAATTCTGCATCTAAAGAAATGTGCATTATGGATATTTCAATACTCCTTTCTTTTTCCTTCTATTCTTATGAGAATCTTTTCCTCTTTAAAATTTTTTCTTTTTTAATATTTAAATTTTAGTGTATGTGTATGAATGTATTCTCTGCTTTTATGGAACAGCACCCATGTCATGGAATGCCTGCAGAGGATGAAGAAGGCATTGGATCCTCTGAAACTGGAATTACAGACAGCTGTTAGCCACCATGTGGTCACCATGTGGGCACTGGTGATCTAGGTCCTCGGCAAAAACAACCAGTGCTCTTAAATGCTGAGTCATCTCTCCAGTTCCGCATATTTTTTTCATGGTATATGTAACATTATTTTCTGTGTATAAATATGCTTGTTCTTCCTTTATATATTTTTCTAAGAGTTATAATTGCTTATGTTTTTTAAAAAAATTTTACAAAAACGTTATTGAGAATTTCATACATGTATATAAGGTGTTTTGATCAAATCCATGACCATTCCCTCCCCTCCAACATTCTCCCCTCTGAAGAGGAAATCCTAAAATCTTTTAAGGATTAGAGCCTTTGGAACAGAGTATGTTACTAACAGGCCCAAGGACATTTTGACTTTTAGTCAAGAAACTGGCTACATTTCTTTGGGGTCTTTTTACCCTAACTGCCTAGCCAGATCCTACCTCCTGTTCTTATCATGCCATCCTCTGAAGGGGTTACCCAAATTTCCAATGGGGAATAGGGATGCAGACTGCTCTGGCTTCTTTCATGCTGAACAGGGATACAGGGTGAGGCAATTGGAGTACCCCTTTAGTGGGTCTATCTAAAAGACTCCTAAGTTGCATAACTCTTGTCTCTAAGCAGGGAAGAAAGTCCTTGAATCATGAATAGGAGATGTGAAGGGGAAGTAAAGGCAAGAACAATTAGCATTAAAAGATCTAGACAGGGAACTAGAAAAAAGTCAGAAAAGGGCACTCTTTAAATATTCATATGGGAGTCCATTGGAGTTTCTTGACAAGGGATTCCAAAAGCATCCCTCTATTGGGTTCTTCCTCATTTTTCTTTTGTCTTCCAAAGCTGGACTAGTTGGCTGGGAAGACTGGCTGGATACTTGGGTGAGGGTCCAGTGACCCTGCTTGGCTCCTTTAATGAATGAGCACAACCGTCAACAAGCCCAATTGTGACTATGTTTAGCGATCAGGCTCAGCCAAAGTCATGATGATAGTGGTTATTTCATGCAGAAGGGAATGCTGTATAGCAGCATCTTATTAAAAGGACCTGGAATTTAAAAGAATTTGATGCTAGGAGCCACGTATGAGGGAGAACATATGTCGTTTGTTTTTCTGAGTCTGTGTTACTTCACTTAGTGTAACAGTTTCTAGATCCATCCATTTACCTGCAAATTTCATTATTTCGTCTTTCTTTACTGCTGAATAGAACTCCATTGTGTAAATATACCACAATTTTGTTAACCACTCATCAGTTGAGGGACACTTAAGTTGCTTCCATCTCTTAGCTATTGTGAAAAGAGCAGCAACAAACATGGTTGTACAACTGTATCTACAATAGGATGAATCCTTTCAGTATATGCCAAGGAGTGGTATAACCGGGTCATATAGTAGGTTCATTTTTAGTTTTTTAAGAGTTCTCCACACTGTTTTCCATAGAGGCTGCACAAGTTTGCAACCCCACCAGCAGTAAATCATGATACCTTAGAGTGGTTTTAATTTGCATTTTCCTAATTACTAAGGATGTTGAACACTTTTTGAGATGTTTCTTAGCCATCTTTATTTCTTCGTTTGAGAACTCTCTGTTTAGATCTTTAGCCCATCTTTTCATTGGGTCATTTGGTTTCTCGATTCTTTGTTTTTTGAGTTCTTTGTATATTCTGGATGTTAAACCTCTGTCAGATGTGTCACTGGTGAAGATTTTTTTCCCATTCTGTGGGTTTTGTCTTCACTTCTTTGATTGTTTCTTTTGCTGTACGGAAGATTTTAAGTTTAATGAGGTCCCACTTGTTGATTGCTGACCTTAATTCCTGAGCAACTTCTGTCTGATTTAGAAAATCCTTTCCTACACCCATATCCTGTGAAGTACTGTCAATATTTTCTTCTAATAGTTTGAGGGTTTCCAGTTTCACGTTTTTTAAGATCTATTTTATTTTTATCTATGTGTGTATGTCTGTGTGTGTGTGTGAGTGTATGCACACATGTGTGTGCCAGCAGAAGCCAGAAGAGGGCACTGGATTCCCTGTATCTGTAGTTGTAGCCACCCATCCATGTGAGTGCTGGATGTGAGTGGTGAAAACTGAACTCCAGTCCTCTGTAAGAGCAGCAAAATGCCCTTAACTGCTGAATGATTTTGCTGGCCAAAATGAGTACAGGTGCTTTCAGAGGCCAAAAGAGGGCATCAGATCCCCCTGGAGCTGGAGTTCCAGGCAGTTGTGAGCTGTGGAATGTGCATTCTGGTAAATAAATTCCATTGAACCATCTCTCCAGTGCCCCTGGTTCTATTTTTTAAATTACATTAAATTTAATCTTTTAAAAATTTCTAAACTGTGATTTATGTAACTCTAGACGTTTGTAGGGCATAGGTGAATGTATACTAGGACTGAAAAATAGTAGTAGAAAAATGATGGAAAACCTTCTTGGTGCCTGGGAATGGGAAAGATCCAAAGGTCCCCGGGAACATATGTGGAGTCAAGAACATACCTGGCCCTCAGAGGAAGTGGGAAGTCCATTCTAGAAAATCAGTTTCCCCAAGACTAGAATTTGCAAATGACAGAGACCTCTCCTCTCTTCAACATAAGCCCAACACAGAGGCAAAGCCACTGCCATGCACGACCTGGCACCTTGGTGAAGGGGGTTGTGGGGAATGCAGCCAATCAGAGAAAGCTGAAACTGCTGTCCAGCATCAGGAATCCCTTCATCCTCCAATCTGTTCTACCATCAGCCCATTTCTAGAGGAATATGGAACCATGCCTCATGGTTGGGGAACAACCTCCTGCTCACAGGAGATAACCACAGCTCTATGTTCATGGGAGGGGATGCAGCTCCAGGTTCATAGGAAAGAACCACAGTTCTAGTTCATGGGAGAGAACCATAGCTCCAGGTTCATGGGAGACAGTCACAGCTCCAGCCTCATGGGAGGGGTCATAATTTCAATTATGGTTGCTCCTACTGTTTTCCTGCCTCCATGATTATACTTATGTTTAAGAGCATTTTGACTTCTGTGCAGCAAACAGAGGCAACAGTTAACCTGTCAGCTTGAGTTTCTCACTAGAGGGATGGCATCAGTATTGGAGAAAACCACTTTTCACTTTTGCTTAAGGAGACAGATGGATAAGTGTTTTCTTTTTCATGGTCAAGGATCCAACTGGCTTTTTTTTGTGTGTCTGCTGTTTTAACAACTTCTTCCATGGTCAGGGGGAGCAAGTGATGAGACATCTTCTTATTGGAGTCCTGTTTTAAGTCCTCTGATTGAAACATGAAGGTCATTTCCCACTGAAAACTCCTCAACTTCACTGTGCCCAGACCCTTTGGGAGTACATGGTGGGGTTCAAGGGGCATGAAATGCTCCTCACCATCCTCACATTACCATACTGAGAGCCACTGTCCATGGCTGCAGCAATGCTTTCTTGACTCCCCTTACTTTTCAAGTCCTGAGTTCAAAATTTTGAGATCAATATAAAAGCACCTAAGATCACGAAAATATTAGTCCTGCATAATAAGTTTCCTCAGACAGTAGGTCCAGTACATGCACACAGCATCTCAGGAGCTGGAACACTTGGCTATGATGCTGGCTTCCTGGGGTACTCCTCACTTCTCCATCTTCAAGTATGTATTCTTTTTTTCCAAAAAGAATTATTTTATGTGTGTGATTGTATTTGCTGCATGTATACAAGTTCACCCCTGATGTGCAATGCTCATGGAGGTCAGAAGAGGGCTTCAGATCCCAGACAGTTGTTATCTGCCATGTGGGTGTTGGGAACCGAACCTAGAGTAGTCAGTGCTCTTAAATGCTGAGCCATCTCTCCTGCTCCCAAATACGTATTCTTGAATCAGACAAACCATTATGGTCATTTGACTGTAGGTTTGTCTCGTCCCTGGTTCTGTTTTTAAAAGGCAGTTTCCTCGTTTATAGCCTCTTATAATTCTAAGAACATTGTTTATATTTTAAGTGTTTTTTTTCACTTATATATATATACATTTTCCACAGATTAGTGTTTGTGTTTAGTGATCATGTCAAGTTTCTTACATGGTTTCTGTGTCACAAATACAAGTTGATATGTCTTGGTTGTATGTTTATTATAGTTTTGGGGAATCTGTCTACATATAGAGATATTGCTTGGTAGAATAAAGCCTTCCTTTCATTAATTGTGGGGAAGAAATATAACAAGCAGCTAGATGAATTATATTAATAGCTTGACTTCTGGTTATGAAAGCTTGCTCACTATTTCTACTTTTTTTTTAACTTTTAAAAAATTGCCAGGCATGGTGGTGCACACCTTTAATCCCAGTGCTCAGGAGGCAGAGGCAGGCAGATCTCCATGAGTTCAAGGCCAGACTGGTCTACATAGTGAGTTCCAGGACAGCTGGGGCTACAGGGAGACCCGGTCTCAAAAATACCAAAAACAAAAAATTGGTTGAGGATTTCATACATGCATATAAGGTGTTTTGATCACATCCATGCCCACTCCCTCCCTCCAACTCTTCTCATATATCCCTATCACTTTTTTCCAGAACAACTTTATGTACTCTTCTTTTTTTTGGAGGTTTTTGCTACTCTAACATTACCCCCTCTGAGGAAGTAACCCTAAAATCTTTTAGGGATTAGATAAGAGCTCCCAAATACTTTAGATATTGTTGGCCTTTGGAATAGAGCATGTTGCTAAGAGGCCCAAGGACATTTTGATTTTTAGCCAAGAAACTGCTACTTTTCTTTGGGGTCTTTTTACCCTAAGTGCCTAGCCAATTCTTACCTCTTATTCTTATCACGCCATCCCCTGAAGAGGTTATCCAAATTGCTGAAAGGGAATTGGGATGCAGAGCACTCTGGCTTCTTCCATGCTGAACTGAGATGCAGCAGTCACTGGGCTCGCGAGCAGGGTACGGAGGTGTGGGCTCCTTTTGGCGGGCTATTTGCAGACCAAGAAGTGAAGTGAATTCTCGATGACTCGGTCACTGAGTGGTGAATAGGAGATGTGAAGGAGAAGTAAAGGTAAGAATAATTAGTATTACAAGTTCTAGACAGGGAACTAGAAAAAAGTCAGAACAGGGCGATTTTCAACTGTTCATTTGAGTCCATTGGAATTT
>NW_008355642.1:216710-220606 GCF_000622305.1 Nannospalax galili
AGAATAATTATGCCTGTCAGGAGTAGGTAAGTGATGATCAAAGACGGGTCAAACAGTGCTTTTAGATTAGACCAGACTTTCTCTAAGAACCCTGAATTGATGTCCAGTGTGGGGGCATGGGTATAATTTAGAGCAATAATTTGATTAGTTAGTAATATAGAATAATTAAGAAACTTTTGATTCCAGTGGCCGTGGATATAGTGTGTGAGTTGTAGGCGCGCTTCAGTAATAGTTTGTACTTTATAGGGGGTGAGACAAAGTGACCTAAAGTGAGGGTCACAAGCTAGCAGAGCCATGTCTTTGGTAATTGCCAGCTCTTCACTTAAGAGATCAATTTGTTGTTGTAACGCATTAATTGCCTGGTGCAGATGCTGATTGATAAGGGACTGAGTGTGAAAGGTAGAGGAGGTTTTGGACACAGCCTTGTTGAGTGTCTCCACAGTAGTGGAGGATTGGGTGATAGCTACTGCAGCGGTGGCTGTTGACCCTAATGCAGTGGTAGTGACCCCAAAATCCTGTTTTAAGTGGGGGGCTTGTGACAAGGCTGCCTGCTCTATAAGGGTGACAGCATGGAAATAGTTTGCATTGGTGACTGGAACCCAAAGGGCCACGGGTTCACGCATAAAGAGAACGATGTGAGCTGGATGGTTCCAGCAGGCCGCCAGTACACAGATGGTGTTGGTATCAGAGCAGTTGAGTTGTCCCCGAGGGTTGAAGGGAACATTGGCTAGCAATAAGGCAAACAGGGGCCACACACAAATGGGGGTAGGGGGCCAGGATGTCGTGTGATCAATGGATGCAAGGATTTTGTTTTGGGCACAAGTAGAGGGATTGGTGTTAGTGTAAGTGCCGTTGGAAAGCTGAAAGGCCCTGATGTGCCAGTAATGGCTTCATGTCCATGCAGGCGTGCAAACCACAGAGGTCCCAGTTACCAAGTATAGATTCGCGGTTGGTATGGGAGATCTCAATGCCATAGGGATAGGTGGGGGCCAGTTGTCTCCAAGATCCTAGGGGGTGATTAGAGGGGGAGTGGCTGAAGTGGCAAAAGGGAGGGATGGCATGGTTGGGCTTAGGGTGGAATCTCTGCCACAGTATAGGGAGCGTGAGGAAAAAGGGTGCAAGGGAGCGTGTGTGTGGGCAGTTGGGGAGTGGTGGGCATAGAATGGCAGGGAAAAATGGGGGCAGAGGCGTGGCGGTCCCCTCCACCTCCCCTGTTATTATTGTCTCCAGTGCAGTGAGGACCGAGGTTACATCGTTGTTGTTGAAGGTAGGGGAAAGGCCCTGGAGTTTAAGCATGTAACCCGAGGAGGCACTGCCAGCATAATCTTGGACGGTCAGGTGGAACAGTCAAATGCATGAGGATGTGTTGTTGGTAGCGAAGCATAGAGAGTTATTTAGGGGCCAGGAGCCATTGAGTGAGTCCCAGGAAGTAACTGGGTCCATGGTGGGGAGGCCAAGCATGGAATTAGTTGAATAGAGGGTGGGGTAGGCTGGGGAATGAAGCGATAAGTGCAAGAGTATAGGCAGGGAGGGGACCAAGGCCCAGAGATCATGGGCTGTGGCAGGGGCGAGGAAGAGCAAACCAATTATCCAGATAGAGGTGAGGTCTCTGGGTCCTGGGGGTCCTGTTGGTCAGTTGCTGGTCTCACGTCTCTTGCTGGAATCCATGCTGGCTTTGTTTCTGTCTGAGGAAACACACAAGCATAGCCTCGCCCTCTTGTTAACAAAGGGGCAGGCGGTTGCCATTGACATGTTACGGGGTCCTTCCATCTCACTAGCGGCAGGGGTGTAGGCCTAGGTATGGTAGCCCAGTGTTTGCAGGCCAGGCTCAACCCATTTTCATCAAAAGACAGAAAATTAATGCTGAATAGAGCTTCAATTAGAGCCAGGTGTGGGTCCCCTTTAGACTCAGGGGTAGCAAATTTTTGTAATATTTCTTTGAGTGTCCTATTTGCCTGCTCCAAAATGTCTTGTCCCTGTGGATTATAAGGGATGCCAAGGGAATGGCTAATTTTCCATGTTGACAGGAATGATTGGAATTGTAGAGAGGTGTAAGCTGGTCCATTATCAGTTTTTAGGGTCCATGGCACTCCCATTACCAGCATTGCTGATTTGACCCCCTTAATGGTGTGTGAGGCCTGAAACCAGCTTATGCGATGGTGAAAAGGAGGAGTAGGTGTCAACAATGACATGGACATACTTAAGATTACCAAAGGAGTTGTAATGGGTGACATCCATTTGCCAGAAGACACTGGGTAGGAGACCATGCAGGTTAACTCCATATCGATTGAGGGGGCCTAAGGGAGCAAGGGGTGCACATGAAACACAAGATCTGCTCAGATGTTTGCACTGAGAGATGGATAGGTCGGGTAGAAGGCGGTGCAGACTGCGAGGAGAAAGGTGAAATTTTTGGTGTAAGGCTCTGGCTTGTTCTAATAGAGGATTCTCTACGGACACAAGTTTATCTACTTTGTCATTTCCCTTTGCCAAGATCTCAGGGAGCTTGTTGTGTGATCTTATGTGGGAGATGTGCCAGGGTCATTGTCTGTTATCTAAGATAATCTGGAGAACTCTCATCGTTCTAGTGATGGGATCCTTGTGGCCTTTTACTTGAGCAAAGGGAAGACATCTGAGGGCCTGAACCGCATACTGGCTGTCGGAGAATATATTGAGTGGCTCAGTCTGGCAGACTTGGAAGATTTTTAACAAGGCCAGGAGCACCCCCAACTGGACAGAGCCGGGATTGGCTTGTAAATAATAGGTGTCATCCTTTCCCATGTGCTGAATGACAGTGCCTTAATGGGACTTATTGGCATCTGAGAAGGCTAGCATGGCTAAAGTTAGGGGGTTTTTACAGGGGGAAGTGTGTGGCTGAGTGGTGATTTCCAAGCAGGCCAGGCTGGCTAGTGGCCTATCTGGGGCTGTGTGGTCATCCAACTCCCCTGTGAACCCGGACATCATTAGTTAGAAAGCCAGAGAGTCTTCCCATAATGTTTGGGAATGCTTAAGAGGAAAGGGCAGTATAATTTTGTCAGGTTCCTTTACGAATATGTGCCTGGCTGTTTTTCGGGCCTAAATTGCTAACTTGAAGGCAATATCATACTTAGAGCTAAGCCTAGTTAGGACTGAGGTAGCCAGGTGGATTCACACCAGGGGGTCTTGCTGCCATAACACCCCCAAGACACCATTTTTAGTCCAGCGGATTAAGGCCAGTGATGGTTCTGCTGGGTCATGATGTCAGAGTGACACAGACCAGAGTATATGATCTATCTTATTAAGAAGATCTTTAGCTGGCTGGGTGAGAGGATCCTTGAAGTTGGTGAATTACGGCCTTCCAGCAGAGAGAACAAGGCCTGGAATTCTAAGTCAGGGACTGGTATAAGTTGTTTGAGCCAGTTTATAGTCCCACAGATTTCTTGGAGCTCCGTCAAGGTATATACAGTTTTTTGCAAGATGGAAGGGTTAAGCGGTTTAATTACAGTATCTATATGGTAGCCAAGGAATGTGAAAGGTTGGATGTATTGCAACTTGTCTCGTGCAATGTGGAGACCTAGACATTCTAAATCGGCAAGCAGACTGGGTATTGCAGCCTGTAAAGTATTGTGAGATTTCTGTGCTAGCAGTATTTTGTCCATATAGTGGATGACAATTAGGTCCTAGGGGATGTTGGTTAAGGCCTTATTAACATATAATTGACAGATTGTGGGACTATTTTTCATGCCCTGTGGTAGTACCTTCCATTGGTATCTCTTGGCTGTTCTTTGAAAGTTGGGCTCCCATACTGTGAAGGCAAAGTGAGGTCTATCTTGTTCTGCTAGGGGGATTTGGAAGAAACAATCTTGGATACCAAGTACTATGATATGATGGGATGGGGGATAGCTGTAGGGTGTGGTAAG
>NW_008355642.1:222209-226698 GCF_000622305.1 Nannospalax galili
TAATGTTAGGCCATATTGGAGATTTAGGCATGCCTGGTTTTCAGCTTGATCATCATAGGCTGTGCGCCAGTTTAGAAAGACTGAGGGTTCTAAGACTGCCTTTAGTAAGCTATACCAATCATAGTGGGTTTGTAACTGTAAGGACCACTGGCGAAGAACCTGTTCGAAATATGGGGAGTCAGGGCCAGATTGCTCAGCTACCTTGTGGATAAGAATGAGGTCAGCAAGTGGGGTGGGCAGCCATGGATGCTGCACCGCATCGGGGCCAAAGTTAAGCAGAAATGCGGAAAAAGGTGGGTGAGGCTTTAAGGAGGGTGGTCTAGAAGGGAGGGGCACGTTAGCAAGGGATGAGGTGGGATGGTTACTGGGGGGGAGAGAGTAGCTCCTTCCATGGGTAATGGGGTGGGGGAATTTTTGGGCATAGTAGCTCTAGGAGAGTATTCTGAGATATAGGCAAAGGAGCTCCTTCCTTATTGGAAGTGGGCTCAGAGGCTGTGTCCACCTCTAGGTCTGGGGGGTCCAGGAGGTCTGGGGTTGAGGTAATAGCCAGATCTACACTAGATTGCTCCCAGCAGTGTTTGTTGTGGCCGAGATGACTTCCTCAGGAGAGGAGGATTTAAGGCTAGCAATGATGGCTAGGAGGATCGGTACAAACAATGCAGGGGGAGTGATCCCTGACCCGACTTCCCTTTTTCAGGCCAGGAAGAGGACCTGCATCCACATGTCAGGGTCCCACATGTTTTCAGGGGAGGCCCACGGGGCTAAATTAGTGGCTTCATCCCCAAAGTGTTCGATATCTTTGGTTTTACTTTTAACTCTCTGGTTTAAAGGAGCACCTTGAGTGCTGCTGTTTGTGGTTCCCTGCATTGTGGTGGTAAATTGCCCATTGTGGGAGGGTCTCACAAAGGGGAATTTGCCACAAAAGTAGAAGACGAGGGTGACTACCAAGAGGGCACAAAGGAAGCAAAGAAGTGCTGTGAGCCACTAGGATGTAAACCACCCCAACATGTAAAGGTGTATTGGATCCAAAAGTCTTGTGCTCAGTGATGGACTTCTGGAGGCCATGACATCTCCAGCCCTATGCTCACATGGTGTCTCCGGGACAGGCAACAGGGTGACCCAAAGCCTGGGCTCTGAGTTCGGGGTGGATCAGCCCTTATGTGAACTCACTGGGACGAGCTGAGAGGGGGGAGGTGCCAATGTGGGCTTCGGGACCACGTGGCAGAGTGTGACTCCCTGATATAACAAACTAGACCAACAATAAAGATGACAGACAGGGTGGAGGGGACAGAGGAGGGGCCTACTCACTTACCCTCGAGCAGCTGAAGAAACAGAACCAGGGGCCTACTTACCTAACGAACCAAGGTTCGTTCACATTGCAAAAGCTTTCCACCTCCACAATATCCCCTCCTCCTTATTGACATAATCCCTTATGTTATTTAAAAGGAACTTTAAGATATTTTTTACTATTTCCTGGCATTTGAGGGCCTCTACTTGTTTTTGAGAAATTTAGTGAGTTTATTATCCAGGATTTTTACAGGAAAGCTAATTGAACCATCACTACTGGTTCTGTTAGTGAGGCTAGCTAGGGACCCAAAGTTTTCTGGGTAATTTTTTTCAGAAAGACTCATTTCCTTCCTTTCAGACCTTTATTTTCTCTAGTATCTGCCTTGCATTTTTCTAGCTCTACAGGTTTGATTTACATAAAAATAGTATGAATACCTCCTTTTTATGGCTCTGGCATCTTCAGGCTTGGAGAGAAGCTCACTGGCAGACCCAAGGGATTTTCCAGCTTTCAGTTGAGAAGGAAACTGGTCATTTTTCTTTTGGGGTCTTTACTTTAAAACTATCTAATTTTTGCTTTTTATTTTTATTTATTTATTTATTTCTCTGAAGAGGTACACCAATTTGCCATTGGGAATCATACACAGACCGATCTGGCTTCTTCCATGCTGAACAAGGATGCAGGGTGTAGTGTGGCAAATGGAGTACCCTTTCAGTGGGTCTACCTGAAAGACCCAAAAGTATATGTAGAGAAAAGAATGACCTTTACTGGTGCCTGTGAAGGAGAAGTAAAGGCAAATGTAGTTAGGCATACATTCCAGGCAGGGAACCAGAAATCAGAACAGTGTGAATTTTAAATGTCCATAGTCCATTAGAATTTCCTGATGAGGGCTTCCAAAAGCATCCATTTGTTGGGTTTTCCTTATTATTATTATTTTTTTTGGCCATGACAGCTGGACTTAGGATCTGCTTCTCAGGCATTATGATAGCTGTTGGAGTGGCTAGTGTCACTGTGAATTTTCTCTTACACATCTTCTAGACAGGGGAGAGAAGAAATTTAACCATCATTTAATTTTGATAAGAACAATACTGGACTTTCTCCTTTTGGCTGCAGGTGGAACAAAATCCTAGTGAGAATTTTTTAAATAATATCTCATTTGAACTTTAAGTCTAATGTCTGGGAAGCATAATTCCTCAGGCTTCAAAGAAATATACTGTTTACTTTAATCCTTGGTTATCCTTTCCTTTTGGGTATTTAAGCCCATACAGTTAGTCCAAATTAACACATTTGCTTTTACTTGAAGGTTGGTTAAGGAACTGGTCCTCAGTGGTCACATGGGCTTAGGAGGAGCCTCTGGCTCCTTAGGCTTTTTCTTTTACCAGTTCCATCTGCATGAAGATAAGTCAAGAGGTCCTGCTCCACCAGGGCTTTGCTTGGAAGCATGGAGGAAATGTTTCTTGTGTTGACCCTTCTCTTTTCAGATTGGACACTGGTTTGAGTCCCTCTGGTGGGGTCTCCATGACCTCCCTGAACAAGATAGGTTCACAGCTAAAGGACATATCAATAGATTCCCATAGACCCATGGGACATAGTCAACCTTTCACGGAAAGGAACAAATCTGTCCCTTAAGCCCCTTTGACCAGATTAGTATGGGCTTTGAAGTATGGTTATTAACCATCCAAGAAGGTCAGTTGCACCAATCTGGTACCTTTAATTACTGTGTAATATCTAGATAAAGCTTGGACAAAACCCAAATTTTCTCAAACATTGACTGGAAGAGATTTACCATCACAGGTTAACTAGGCACAGCCCAGGAAAGGGACTTTGAAACAATAATTGCTTAGGTCTGTCTCAAATTAAGGCTGTTATATTACAAACAGAAGCAGTTTCTTTTCCTTTCCAGTTTCCAATATCCTGATTTACAGTTTTCAGAAGGAAGGGAGGCATCATATTACATACCTGTAGAAAGGAAGTAAACTAATCAGAATTCAGACAAGCTTCACCAGAACTCTTTTTCTAGATTGCATACATCTAGTTCAAGGAGGCAGACCTAGTTTTTCTTGAGCCAAATCATTCTTGTTATGGGAAAAAGAAAGTGCCCAAAGTAACATTTGAATAATACAGAGAAACATAAAAGACATCTTTTATTACCCATAGGTAATCCAATACCAATTAAATTGTCTGCATCAATTTAATCTAAATCTCTAACCCAGTGTGCAGTACAAGCCAGGAAAAGACTGAAAATTAACAACTCTGTATCTCCACAAACCTGCTCAGACCTTTAATAAGTTTGCTTAAAATGAATTTCATTATCCCTTCTATTCTGGAAATATTCTGTTATTTTAATTTTTATGTATAAATCTTTTACTACTACTTTTTAAATTCAGGAAACTATTTGCAACTAAGTCAGAATTACATGCATCTGTATGTATCTGATTATTACTAGTCACAATCGGTTGCACTTGGATCCTTGGCACCTGTGTATGTCTATAAAGTCATTGGGTAGATATCAATGATAATGTTTATCACCTCTACTAATTAACATGACATAAATTTCCATGCTTCCTCCTCAAATATAATACATTTTTAAAAAATTTGTTGATTTGTGTGTGTGTGTGTGCGTGTGTGTGTATCACACAGAACACCCCAAACCATCTTATTCAACTATACACCCACTTCCCAGATGGCACCCTCCCATAGCCTCCCTCCCCCCACTAGAGCCCTTGTACTCTGATATCCCTGCTACTGTCCTGCCGTGCTGTCGGCAGGCCCAACTATTCCTCGCTACTTGCCCTTCTGGTGAATCAGTCAGCCTATCTAGAGGTCTTTGTTTTAGGAAGGTCAGCTGTTCCTCATCTAGCTGCAATCAGTTGTCAATTTTCCTTTAGATAAGACTGGGGTCTGCTGTTCATTTTCCCAGTTCTATGCTGGGTTACTATCTGGGAGGCCCTTGGGCCACCCTGGCCAACAACTCAAAAGAAGGTATCGCCTGTCTGGCATTGTTGCTTGTTATGTAGCCTTTAGCTATGCATATGGACTCTGAAGAAATTATATTGACCCTTTTAATCTTTGGTTATACTTTCCTTTTGGGTGTTTAAGACCATACAGTTGGCCCAGACAAATCAATTTACTTTTACTCTTTTAAAAAAATATTTTATTTATTATTATTTTTTTAATGTGTATGAGTGTATTGCCTGCATGTAT
>NW_008355642.1:226718-227102 GCF_000622305.1 Nannospalax galili
GTGTGAAGATAAGTCAAAGGTCCTGCTCAACCATGGCTGGCTTCACTTGGAGGCATGAATGAGATGTTTCCTCTGTGTTGACCCTCCTCTTTGTAGACTGGACACTGCTTCAAGTCCATATGGTAGGGTCTCCTCGGCCTCCTTGATCAAGAGGACAGGTGACCCACCACAATTAAAGGACATTTTGAGAGATGCTCATAGTCCCCTGGAAGTAGTCGACCTAGGAGGGCAAGGATCAAAAACTGCCCTTTATGTCCCTCTGATCAAATTATTATAGGCCTCAAAGTATGTCTGTTAAACATCCAAGAAAGTTAGTTCCACCAGTTTGGTACCTTTAATTACTATGTGTCATGTAGATAAATCTTGGGCAAAGACCAATTGTTC
>NW_008355642.1:227537-228257 GCF_000622305.1 Nannospalax galili
TATTTATCAGAGTCTGATCCTAGGATCCATATATGAGGGAGAACATATGTCGATTTTTTTTTCTGAGTCTGTGTTATTTCACTTAGTTTAACTGTTTCTAGTTCCATCCATTTACCTGCAAATTTCATGATTTCATCTTTCTTTACTGCTGAGTAAAACTCCATCGTATAAATGAACCACATTTTCATTATCCACTCATCAATTGAGGGACACTTAGGTTGCTTCTATCTCTTAGCTATTGTGAAAAGAGCAGCAACAAACATGGATGTACAAGTGTCTCTGCAATAGGACGAGTTCTTTGGGTATATGCCAAGGAGTGGTATAACTGGGTCAAATGGTAGGTTCATTTGTAGTTTTTAAGAGTTCTCCACGCTGCTTTCCATAGGGATTGAACCAGTTTGCAGCCCCACCAGCAGTGGATGAGTGTTCCCCTTTCCCCACATCCTCGCCAACATTTGTTGTCATTTGTTCTCTTGATCTTAGCCAGTCTGACTGGGGTAAGATGAAATCTTAAAGTAGTTTTAATTTGCATTTCCCTAATTATTAGTGATATTCAAACACCTTTTAAGATACTTCATAGCCATCTTTACTTCTTTTGAGAGCTTTCTGTTCGGCTCCTTAGCCCATCTTTTAATTGGGTTACTTCTTATCTTGATTCTCTGTTTTTTCAGTTCATTATATACCCTGGATATTAAACCTCTGTCAAACGATACCAAATGT
>NW_008355642.1:228318-263004 GCF_000622305.1 Nannospalax galili
TTGCCTCCTTTGATGTACAGAAGCTTTTTGTTTAATAAGGTTCCATTTGTTAATTCTTGCCCTTGTTTCCTGAGCAATTGATGTCTGTTTTGGAGAATCCTTTCCTACACCTATATCTTGTAGGTTTTTCACAATGTTTTCTTCTAATAGTTTTGGAGTTTCAGGTTTACATTGAGGTCTTTGATCCTTTTGGAATTGACTTTTGTGCAGAGTGAAAGATAGGGGTTTAATTTCATCCTTCTACAGGTGGAGATCCAGTTTTGCCAGGACCATTTGCTGAACATGCTGTCTTTCCTCCAGTGAATATTCTTGGCTCCTTTGTCAAATATTAGGTGGGTGATATTGCATTTACTCATATTTGGGTCTTCAATTTTGTTCCATTGATCTATGGGTTTATTTTTGTGCCAGTACCATGTTGTTTTTAATGAATATAGCTCTGTAATACAGCTTAATATCTGGTATAGTAATCCCCCTATCATTGCTCTTAGTGCTCAGGGCTGTTTTGGCTATCTGAGGTCCTTTGTGCTTCCATATGAATCTTAGGATGTTTTTTTCTAGTTCTGTGAAAAATATCATGGGGATTTTGATTGGCATTGCATTGAATCTATAAATGACTTTTGGTAGGATGGTCATTTTCACAATATTAATTCCTCGAATCCATAAGCATGGGAGGTCTCTCCATCTTCTGATGTCTTCACTCTCTTTCTTTTAAGATTTAAAAATTTCATTGTAGAGCTCTTCAATGTCTTTCGTCAGGTTTATTCCAAAATATTTTATTTTTTTTGCAGCTATTGTGAAGGGGAGTGTTTCCATGTGCTCTTTCTCTGATTGCTTGTTATTGTTATATAGAAAGGCTAGATGTTTGTAGGTTACTTTTGTAACCTGCCACTTTCCAGAATGTGTTAATAACTTCTAGGAGTCTTCTGGTGGAATTTTTGGCATCTCTTCGATATAATAGCATATCATCTGCAAAAAGATAATTTGATCTCTTCTTTCCAATTATTGCTCCTTTAATTTCCTGCTCTTGTCTTATTGCTCTTGCAAGAGTTTCAAGCGCTATGTTAAAGAGAAGTGTCTGGTTCCTGATTTCAACAGGAATTCTTCAAGGTTTTCTTCATTTAGAATGATGTTGGCTGGAGTTTTGTCAATAGCTAGTATAAAGGCAGCTCAATGCAGACTTAAACATGAGACTTAAAGGCAAGATTTACTCCAGTAGAGAAAAGAACAGAGCCACATCTAAGCCAGCAGAGTTTCCAGGGACAAAATCTGCCCCTCCTCCAAACAGGCCACATTTAGCCATGTTGGAGGAAATGGAGAACAAAGAACAAGGCCAAAAGGATAAGACAGGATGACCAGTCCCACAATTCATCTCCAGCTATGAAGATGAGTTAACATATCAAATTAAGCCTGTAACTAACTGGAGTTTAATTTTCTCAAACCATTTTCAGGCCTTTAGAGGTCTGAAAGCAACGCAAACGAGACCAAGAATGTCAAAACCAAAATACTCCCAAAGCAAGCAAACCAAAGAGACACTTTAAAACAAACACTATGAAAGCAAACCCAAACCAAGAGGTATGTAACAAATAAGGTATTTAAACAACAAGCTTAGATACTGTCTTTTTTTTTTTTTCAGACAGGGTCTCTCCTTAGCCCTAGCTGGCCTAGAACTTGCTATGCAGACCAGGATGGCCTTGAACTCACAGAGATCTGCCTGCCTCTGCCTTTCAAGTCCTGGGATTAAAGGTGTGCACCACCACACCAGGCTTCAGATACTTTTTTTGTATAAACAAGTAGCACTTAAAAGTTTTGTGAAACAGATAATAGACCTAGAGACATTGTCCAATAGATTTAAAAACGTTTAGGGTATTCAAATTTATAAGGACTTTGAATGTACTATCAAAATATTCATTTATAAATCTGCACACGTATTTTAATTTGGCATGCCAAAATAAAACCAATAATTTTGTGCACAGTAAACGAATGAAAAGAATAACTGAAGTGGCCAGTTTATTTTCATGGAAAAAAACATAGGAAGACAATGATCAGATACATATGACATAATTATGTGAGATCTGAACACAGGAGAAACTCATAGACATACACAACATAATTATATGAAATCCCAAACACATGGAAAATGACTATCATAGACACACATGACATAATTCTACAGAACCTAGGTGCACCCAAAACACAAGAATCAAGGAGTTTGATTAGGATGGTCCTTTGCATGTAGGCACTAATCTTTAAGATCTGGATAGGGGGAGAACATTTCCTCCAAAATCTCCTCTTAGTTATGGGGCAGTTCTCCCTTCTTTTCTGGTATGTATAAGGCTGGGTTTTAGGGTTCAGGTAGCTTCCATCCAGACTCAGGGATTCTTAACCACTATTACCTGATACCAAGTCACTCAACTTCACATTAAGTTTTAACTTGGAGGGTTTTATCTTAATGCCATAATTTCCTGCATAGCCTAGTTTAAAGTTGTCCAGCATCACCTGGAGGACAGCTTGGGTCTGACACCTGGACTGGGAGGAACCGATCTGAAATTTTATATGTGCCTGGGATGTATGTAATGTGTGCATAGGAGGGGGTGGAGAGTGTTAGTCTCCCTCATTCAAATGTCTTCCTGGCTGGCCACCTCTCAGTTACTTAAGAGGTCTTATCATAGGGCCTTGTGCTCCCTTGTGCTCCGTCACAGGGAAGTAAGTGCCCATTTAGGTTACAGGACCTCAGCAGAACTGCAGCGTATGGCCCAGTCAGATTCTGTGGCCTCACAGAGCCATGGAACCATTATTATCACTCTCACATTTACGCACAATCATTCAGAGTTTAAGAGAGTCAGAGTTTAAGAGAGTTGTTCCCTAGTTATTCCCACTAAATTCCTGTTCGACCTAAAATGGCCTGACCTAAAATGGCCTGGTTTGCTGCCTGATTCCTGATTCCTATTTTACCTTAAATGGGGCCAGCACCTCAGAATCACGTCGAGGTATAGTTGTGATCCCTTTCATTCTTGACTAGGGGCCAGTGCCATCTTGGAATCACATCAAGACTTCATATGCAGCCTCCTGCAGGGGATCAGCACACTCCGGCTTCCACCTGTCTAACCTGGGGCCCATTACCTGGTCTGGATATCCATTCTGGGTCTCCATCTCCCTTCACCTGAAGAGAGACTCTGATTAGGGGCTATGTAGCTCTCTCTGGCCTCCTGGAAGGAGACCCCGAGAGGAAATTCTTTGGGGGTGCACACTTCTCTGTTCCAGGGGTTGAAGGACCTGTGGGGTCTAGGAGCGGCAGCCTCTACACCAATGAGGGTAGGCAACTTGTTCTTACTGGAGACTTCCAGAAATGTTACAGAAAAATAAGATCAACAGCCAAGTCAGGTGAGGAGAGGAAGTTTAATTTGATGCTAGTGGGACTGACACCATGAATAAAGGAGTCAGAGGATCTTAGAAATTTTAACATTATGTGTGTATTATTTTTGTCTCATCCTTTATATATCATAACAAACCTATGCAGACCTTCATCACTTGCTTAGGCTTTCTCATTTTTCCTGTCTATTTTGGAAAATAGTCCATCCTTTTAACAGCTTTTACATTCTCATTTTCTTTTTTAATAATTATGAGACATAATAATATTAACAAATAAATTTCCATCTGTTGTGAGCATTCTTTTCCTAAGCAATGTTTATCCCCTTCTAAGGTTCTTGTGTCAAACCAATGTTTGATTAAATTCTCCCTGGGGAACCAATGGATTTACTGAGCTTACTTGCAGAGATGACTGAGGGGTTTCTGAGGTGTATGAGTGACTTGAGAGTATGCACACTGGAAAGCCTTTACCCAGCATTCTACTTTGTTTTTGGTCTTTCTAAGACAGGAACTGTCTGTAGTTCAAGCTGACCTGGAAGTTGCTATGTAGACCAGGATGGCCCTGATCTCATAGAGATCTTCCTCCCAAGTGCTGGCATTAAAAACATGACTACCATGCCAAGCTTATTATTATGTATTTTTGAGATTTAAAAAAGTAGCAAAATTTGAAAGTCAGTGTTTAAGAAGAGGCTCACAGAGGCACAGCTATCCAAGATATCCTGAATACGGCTCCACACTAATTATGCTGAAATTCTGTATTTCCCAAATGCTCCTTCCTTTATATCATCATATCTGAGCTTGAAGATCTGGTGATCTATTTTTACAATGATCTTCAGATATATTTTGGATTATTGTGATTTATTTTAGTTTTTTCTATAACTGTAGAGAATACGATCCTCTATAAGACCATGTGTGCTGTGCCAGAGCTATCACACTTTTTATTTCCAATATACTAGCCACATAATTTTCTGAGTGCCTTACTACGCTTTCATAATTGTAGCATGTATACATGTACGTGTGTGCATAAATTGTGATTCTAAGTACCAATTCTGGTCACAGTATCTTATCACCTTATCAGTAAGTGTTGTTTCCATTGCAGTGATGGTCACTATATATAATCAGGTCAATAGTAGGCATGCCTACTTTACTATTTGTAAAACCTACAGTCAAATGACCATAATAGGAAAGGAGCACTAAATCACATTTAGGATCAACATCCTAAGATTTGAATCTATATAAGACTTACAGCAGTAGGATATGAGTAACAGAGCCAGTCCCACACTCAATCAGCATACCTAAGATGACTATACCAAGGTTTTCTAAGTCTAAGAAGCCTGAAAGTGTATAGCTTTCTGTCACTTGTTTCCACTTGCAGAACTGTATGTAATCTATCTACTCTTCTGTATGACTTGAATGTTTGCCCATGGCTGGACACTTGAGATGGTTTGGAAAGAGCATTTGTGCTAGAGCCCATCCACAATGATGACCCACATTGTCACTTGGAAAGGAGACTTATTGCAGACACTTACATGAAGGTTAAATCACTATGATTTTCCACCCCTAGTTCAAAGAGATATATATGCCTGACTGTGGTATGTATTAATAGACTAGAATTTATGTTAGATGCTAATTTGAGTAACTCTAAAAAGTGCAAGGAATTTGTAAAAGATAACTGCTCAGTTTCCCTTTATTATGTCAAAGTCAGTGCAACAAATTGTGATTATGGTACCTTCTTGACCATAGCTGAACCATGTTGAAGTTTCGGTTGACTCGAGCCTCTGAGATTATCAGGCATTCAGCCAAGGGTATGGGAATACACATCAGGAGGACTCCAGTTGCTTGGGAACAGGTCAGTGTGTTCCAGGGTACACTTGTTAACTGCAGATTTATGGCTTCTGTAGGTTATGCTTGGCTTGCTTCTGCAAAATAGTGATTGTTGCTCAATAGAATAGAAATTGTTAAGGGAGCTTTCCACCTGTAAGCTTGGGAACTTAAACTTTTCACCACTGGTTATAGTTTCTTTGTATAAAAGCTTACCCTGAAGACAACTTGGGGTTGCACTTGGGTTCTGACACCCTTGTGTAGTCACTGGCCAGCTAAAAAAGTCTTTTGGTAAAACTTTGAGTGGTCTTCTCTGGTGAAGCACCTCACAACAAAATGTAATAAAATTCAAATATGGGTCTTAGATTCACTATCCTCCAACTTTGACAGCTATGCTTTTTTTTTTCAAACTGTTGTTGTATTGTTGCTCTTCTCTAAAGAAATGTTTTATTTATTATTTTTGTTTGTGGCGGTATAGGCACATGTGTGGAGGTGACAGAACAGTTTTTGGGGATCAGTTTTCTTTTTCCACCTTGCTGAGGAAAGGTCTCTCTTGTTTCTGTTGCACTGTGTGTACTCCAGGCTAGCTGGGTTGTGAACTTCTGGGCAATTCTCCTATGTCTGCTTCCTATCTTGTGAAAGGAGTGCTGGGATTATAGATGTATGTCTCTGTACCTCGACTTTTTATGTGGATTCTGGGCACCAAGTTTAGGTTGTAGGCTTGTGTTGCAAGTGCTTCTCCCTACTGAGTCGCCTCACAGGCACTTATTTATATTTATTTATTTAGAGACAGGGTCTCATGTATCTCAGTTGTTTTCTAACTCACTATATAACCTAGGATGACGACCTTGAATTCATAATATCCTGTCTCTACCTCCCAAGTGTTGGGATTAAAGGCATGTGCCACCAAACCTGGTTTTACTTTATGATTTTGTCATGATTTAACTAATAGTATTTTTGTGTAATTGGAAAAAAAACATGGGATCTGCTACCAAGTAACTTGAGTTCTTGCCTAGTATGTACAAGAACCTGGATTCAATATCCAACACCACAAAAACAACTGCTCTGTTCACTTTAACTCATACTTCAACTGTAGTAATTCAATTTTCATGTTTGGTTTTAAAAAGCTGTGTACACTGACTAACCCAGTGGTAAGGAGAAATGCACCCCCCCTTTAAAAAACAAAACACTGTAATTGGTTCTTAGTTTTGCAAAACTATTCTCTTATGAAAATGATTGGACAGTTATCACTGGCAATCAGTTAATTCTGAAAAATGACCAAGTTCAGCAATCTTCAGGTCTTCTTGCAGGGTACTTTCTTATTCCATTGCACTTGGTGGTTAGAAACCTTGTCTCATTCTTACCAACTAGGCTGTGAGTGTCTTTAGCAGATGAAGCAAATCTTATTATTTTTTCTTTCTTCAGGGTCTAGTTCAGTGCCTGGAATACTATAGCCACTTATTAAATATGTCTTGAATAACCACATGAATATGTGATGAATTATGTGTTATTTTAAATAGTCCATGAAACATATGTGTGGGAATCAGTTCTCTTTTCTTTTTCAGGACTAGCAATCACTGATACTTTCTGATTCATAAAAGCTGTATCATTCATCCAAATGTAAAACACCATAAATGTAGTCAATTTTTGTATAGTTAACTGGTGTATCTACAGGGCTGCCTAAATGCCTTAAAGATTACAAATAGGAAATATTAGTTTTCTAAATATCTGAAAGAAGAAACCTCTTTTTGTTTCCTTTTGGAAAAGATACTAACACATAGTATCTAATGTTAAGCTGTTAAATGACTGAACATGACAATTTGAAGCTTAGAGAAAAGGATCTTAATGCATGCATGATAGGAAATGCTGCACTTCAGTGGGATTCTAATTTAAACATATGGTGATTTAGTTTGAGGATAGACAGCCTGCTTCTTATCATTATAATGAGAAGCCCTGGTGTATGTTTGCATTAATCATTTACGTTTCCATAACAAAATGCTATAAACTAAGTGCTTAAATAATGGGAATTAGTTTTTTATAGTTCTGAAGTCTGGAATTTCAACATTAAGGCACTAGCCAATTCAGCTCCCTGGTGATGGTTCTCTTCCTAGGTTGCAGACAGCTAGCTGCCTTTTGGTTGTATGCTCATATGGTAAAATGGGAGAATAAGTAGAGAATGGGATGGGGCAGAGAGAGAGAAAGAGAGAGAGAGGATCACTTTTAATAAATGTACCTATCTTATGAGGATTCTACTGTCATGATTTTGTTTAAACCTAATTAATTCCCAAAGGTGATATTTCCAAAATCCATCAAACTGAGGATTAATATTTTGACATATGAATTCTGTGGTGGTCACAGTTCAACTATAATCGTGCTCTAAATGGGTTTGAAATCTAACAAATTGAAAAATCATCCATTCAGGTGACACTAAAGCATTTATTGAGCCTGTTCTAGGCCTTAGCGGGTACAGCAGTAAACAATAGCAGTCAAAAATCTCCATCTTCACAGAACTTTTGTTCCTAGCTCCAGCTGATGGTTTCTCTCCTTTATGTAGCCTTTGCTTTAGGTTTTATGTTTCTTGCTGGCCTGTTTCTAAGTAGGGCTTTGACTAGCATATAATTCCTTTAGTAATTAGGACCTGGCAATAGTCTGTAAAACACAAGACTTTTTTTTTTTCTTGATGGTATGAATATATTATTGGATTGCATTGTCAAGTAAATAAGGAAAACATTTTTGTTATAATTTTTCCCAAGTTATGTTTTGTTTTTGTTCTCGTGACAGGATCTCTTGTATCCCAGGCTCACTATTTAGCTGTGGATGACACTGAACTTTTGATCCTCCTGACTTCATCTCCTGAGTGCTAGGATTACAGGCACGCATCACCACACCCATTTTATGTATTGGTGGGATCTGAACCAAGACTTCATACATCCTAGACAAGGACTCTATCAACTAAACTACATCCCCAGCCTTTCTGATTGATATTGAGGCTGCTTAAAAAATTTACTTGTATTACTATTTTTAATTATGTATGTGCCTTTATCTATGTGGGAGTATGTGCACCACATGAGTGCAGTTTCCTGTGGAGACCATAAGATGGCATCAGATTCCCTGGGGCTGGAGTTACAGGCAGTTGTGAGTTCCCTGACATCAGTGCTGGGAACCAAACTTGGGTCCTCTGTATGAAAAGTATATGCTCAAAAAGATTGAGTCATCTCTCCAGTTTCTTGAGTCTACTTTTGAACTCCATGGGAGTGAGTATAAATAATGACAGTTGTCAGGGCATGGTGGCACAAGCTTTTCATTCCAACATTTGAGAGGCAGAGGCAGGTGGATCTCTGTGAAATTGAGGCCAGCTTGGTTTACATAGCAGGTTCCAGGCCAGCTGGGGTTATATGGAGACCCTATCTCAAAAACAAAAATACAAAACAAAACAAAATCAAAAAGAAAATGATAATGATAGAAGACTAACATTTCCATCATCCCTTCAGTCCAGCTTACTAAACCAGACACAAAATACTTAGAACAAATGGAAAATGTAGTATAGGTACTGCATATTGATTAGCATGGTAGGGAAACACCCATATACAACACACACACATGCACACATGTGCACACACATATGTGCACAATCTCTTATTTTCAAAGTGGGAATATGCTGTTTTAAGTTATAAAGAATGAAGACCTTTGTTATTTCCATTATTTTATCTGGAAAAATATTCAAAAATACAGATAAAAAAGTGAATGAACTTGATATACCTTACCACAAATATTGTGTAATTAATATTTTGCTTTACTTGCTTTATCACATACTCTTCCATCTATCCATTCCTCTATTCATCCACCATTCTAGAAGTGAGAATTTAAAATACTTTCTTTCCATGAGATTACTAGGTCAGTTACAGAAAGGGACCTTTTTATTGCTACATCTTTGTCCTGTGTTTTATTTTCAGTTTAATCTCTTTCATGTGAAAAGTTGAGGCTAGTTTTCAAATGCTGATTAATTCTGTAAAGAGTAATCTTTTCTATGAAGCTCTTGTCTAATTGAGGGGGATTAACTTGGTTGGAAGGCTTCTGGTGGTTTATTTATTTAAACCTTCTTACAATTGCTCAGCAGGTGTCCAGAAGCTCAGCTAAACTATGAATCTCATTCATCTTAATAATAGATATGCTTATAATAATAATTCTATTAAATGTCACTTCTCATCCCTGAGTTTTCTTGATTTTATCCAGAATGGTTCTATTACTGCCAGCATCTTTTGTGGACTGTACATGTTAAATTAATTACAAGATTGAAAACATGATTATCTCTTTTCATGTTTGACTTGATCTTTGTCCTTTTCACCCTTTCAATTTTCTTTTGTACATTTAGTTCTTATTCACCTCAGTGATAACGTTGAATACAAAAGAACTAATAGAAAGGATTAAATAAACTCAAGACTATCAAATTTCTAGTTCTAAAATATACTTAGGATGTTTAACACGATGAACATATGTTTAAAAATATTAACCCCCACTAAAATTTACATGTAAAAATTATCAAGGAAATCATGTGTGTTTAGAGTTTCCCTTGCTCCCTTATATAATTAGTAGGGCTTAAAAAAAGAAAAAATAAATAAATGAGCAAATAAATTGAGCTAAGAATTTTTCCCAGGAGAGCTCAGACCTTTATGCGTGGGGTATTTTCTTTTGTTCACTGTTGTGATGAAACTGTAATATCTCCATAGCAAAACTAACTTTAATTGCATCAGAATAACAATAAAAATAAAAAGCCATCTCTGTAAAATGGAACATTTCTCAGAGCTTCCCAAAATGTTCATTGAGAACAATGGCATCTTACTATTGTAATACCTAGCACCTAGGACATACAGGTAGACAGTATGCATTTACTAAATATTTTAGAATAAATGAAAATGTGGTATTTCCATATTCATAATTTTACATGTAGAACAAATTTAGCAGGAATGGATCTTGATACCTAGATGAAGGTTTTGGGAAATGTGGTCCGTGTTTCAAATTTGATCTACAAACACAAACATGGTCATTTGTGTAGGTATTACTTATATGCATCCTCATGGTAAAACTACAGACTTCAATAGCTGTGAATTAGACTACATTACTCACAAATCTTGAGGTTTTTTTTTTTTTTTTTTTTTTTTACTCTATCCCTTTATAGAACATGTTTTCCAAAACCTCCTCTAAGGGAGATGTTTGGTTAAGTTAAGGGTGGTGGGAGTATGAACAGAAATCCGTGAGATACAAATTCACACCTCTTAAGAGACCATAATGAGGTGGGGGGTGGATTTGGCAGAAAAAAATAAAACATAGAATTTCCATATAACTATTCCTAGGTTACATGTCCCAAGGCACTGAAAGCAGGAGCTCAAATATTTGTACACTAATGTTTATTCTAACAATATTTATAATAGACAATATATGGAATTAATTCAAATATCTAGCAATAAGTGAATGTAAAAACAAAATGTAATATATAGAAAATGGAATCTTACTGAGCCAAAAAAAGAATAAAGTTCTAATACATGCTACAACATGAATGAATCTTGAAACCATTATGCTAAATGAAAGAGATCAGAGACAAAAAGACAAATTTTGTATGATGCACTTGATATACAATATCAAGAGTAGACAAATTCAAAGATAGAAAGTAGATGGGGAGACAGGGAGAAGGAAATGTCTAGTTATTGGTTAATGGTTATAAAGGCTAATATTGATAGGGAATCAAGAATCATATCGGTAACAAATCTCTGGGCATGTCTGTGAAGGAGTTTCTAGATTGGGTTAATTGTAGTGATAATATCCATCCTAAATATGGGTGACCCCATTATATGGGCTGAAATCTTGAACTGAATAAAAGGAATGTGGGTTCAGCATCAATGTTCATCTCTCTACTTCCAGACTATAGGCACAATGTGACCAGCTGCCTCGTACTCCTGTACCCATGCCTTCCCTACCATGATGGACTGCATTCCCCTTGAACTGTTGCTGTTAAAAAATCCTTCTTCCATTATATTGTTCCTTGTATTTGATCACAGCAGTGACAGAAGTAATTAATCCAATGGTGAGGGAGTTTCTTTAGAGGATAAGTGAAACATTTCGGAAGTAGATTGTGATAGTTGCAGATCATGTAAATTTCTTAAATCCTTAAAATTAAATGCCTCAGGGGCTGGAGAGATGGCTCAGCAGTTAAGAACACTGACTGTTCTTGCCTAAGACCCAGGCTTGAATCCCAGCACTCACACAGCAGCTAACAACTGTCTGTAATTCCAGTTCCAGGGGATCCGACAACCTCTTCTGTCCTCTGTGGGCATTGCATGACATGGTCCACTTACCTACATGCAGGCGTAACACTCATACACATACAAATAAATAAATAAATAAATAAATAAATAAATAAATAAATTCACAATTCATGAAGCTTCGGCTCCATTAGGAATGACTAAAACAAAGGAAAAAATCTGTATGCAGAGTGAAATTAATATGGCAAGTTTTATGTTTTCTATGTTTGTTTTTTAAAAATAATTTATTGAGAATTCCAGACATGCGTAATCCATGCCCACTCACTCCCCTCCAACTCCTTCCATATCTCCCCATCACTTTTTTCTGATAACTTCCTGTACTCTTTCTTCTTCTTTGATTTATTTATCTTTTATGGGGCTTTTGGCTACTCTTAACATTCCCCCGCCCCGAAGAGGCAACACTAATATCTTTTAAAGATTAAATAAATGCTCCCCAATATTTTCGACATTTTGGGCCTTTGGAACAGAGTAGGTTACTAAGACGCTCAAGGACATTCTGAGTTTTAGCCAAGAAACTGGCTACATTTCTTTGGGGTCTTTAGGCTCTAAGTGCCTAGCCAATTCCTACCTCCTATTCTTACCACACCATCCTCTGAAGAGGTTATCCAAATTGCCAGTAGGGAATTGGGATGCAAACCGCTCTGGCTTCTTCCATGCCGAACAGGAACGCAGGGTGAGGCAACTGGAGTACCCCTTCAGTGGGCCTATCTAAAAGACTCCCAAATTGCATAACTTTTATCTCGAGGAAGAAAAGAAAATCTTTGAATCGTGAATAGCATATGTGAAGGAGAAGTAAAGGCAAGAATAATTAACATTACAAGTTCTAGACAGGGAACTAGAATAAAGTCAGAACAGGGCAATTTTCAAATATTCATATAAGAGTCCATTTGAATTTCGTGACAAGGGCTTTCAAAAGCATTCCTCTATTGGGTTCCCCCTCATTTTTCTTTTGTCTTCCAAGGCTGGACTCTAGAGTGATGGATTCAGTATTTGCTTTCAGGTATTTTGACAGCTATTGGAGTGGTTAGAATCAGTGTCAGTTCCCTCTCAAAGGCTTCAAAATAGGGGGAGAAAACAAATTTATCCATCATTTTAGAACAATAGCTGGTTGTCTCCCTTGGCTTTAGGTGGGCACTATAGTATTGGAGACCAAGATTTGAAGGCTTACATCTGAGCAGCACTTTCTGGTTAGGAACAAACTCATCAATGAGAAATAATTGTTTAAATAACTTTTTATATAGACTTAAGCCTAATGTCTTGGAAATGTAATCCCTTGGACTCTTAAGGAAATATACTGATGACTTTGGTTATACTTTCCTTTTGGGTGTTTAAAACCATACAGTTAGCATCATTTTATTAAAAGGACCTGGAATTTAAAAGGATTTGGTGCTAGGATCCACATGTGAGGGAGAACATATGTTGTCTGTTTTTCTGAGTCTGTGTAACTTTACTTAGTGTAACAGATTGCATTTACCTGCAAATTTCATTATTTCCTCTTTCTTTACTGCTGAATAGAACTTGAAGGCGTGTGGTGAAAAGCTGACCTCTGGACATGATCTAGCTTATGGCAATCATGAACTCTCACAACTATGGTTACCTGTGCAAGACCTATACTATATTGTGCCTACCAAAACTCTGGCATAGAGGGGTAGACAATCTCTGAGCTGCACCCCTTACTGAGGAGCTATTGGCAGTGTATAATTGCTGGGGGAAGAAAATCATTTTTTGATGAGGATGTGGTCACTGGTAATTTACCATGCTCCACTAAATGGTCCCACAGCCATGAAGATATGGGCAGCCCTAACTGAACTTGTGGGTTATGAACAACAACAATAAAAAAAAGAGATGAACTTGTAAGGGGTCTGTGTCAGGGGAGAACATGAAGGGAGTTGGAGAGAGAAATAGGGGTAGATATGATAATATTTCATTGTATATATGTATAAAATTCTCAAAATTAAGAAAAATTCTTAAAAAATCATATTAAAGGAAAAATTAATCTCATTTTATTTATTATTACTACTATGTGTGTGTGTGTGCACGTGTGTGTGCACGCACATGCCTCCCATGAATGTCTGTTGTGAGGGTGCATGGTATAGGTATGGAACTTAGAGGCTAATTTGTGGAATTTGGTTCCCACCTTCCACCATGTATGTTCTGGGGAATAAACTTAGGTTATCAGACTTGCAGAACAAGTGCGCTTACCCACTGAACCATCCCAACAGTCCTAGCTTTCTTCTATTTATGCATTCTAGGACCTGAGCCCAAGGAATGATGTTTCCCACTTTTAGTGTATGTCTACCCAGATCAATTAACTGAAGCAACATTATTCCTCACAGGCATGCCTAGAGGCTAATTAATTTCTCACAGGTATGCCTGGAGTCTCATCTCCTAGGTGATTTCAGATTCTTTCAGGTTGACAATTGATACTAACCACCACAAACCTCAATGAAATTATGGAGAATGAAAGAGCTCTCAAAAGGGTACTGGATAGTGCCATGCATGTAACATTCATGAAAGATCATAATTACAGAGATGGCCAACTGAGTAGTGGTTGACATGGGTCCAGAGATGGGGAAGAAGAGACATGTGTGACTATAAAGGAGTAATATGAGGAGATCTTGTGATGATAGCTCTGTTGAGTCTCTTGATTATAGTAGTTAATATTCAAGCCTGCATATAGTATTGCAAAGATGCACACCCATTACCTCTTGAAATTTAAATAAGTTCATGCTATAAATATCAGTTTATTGGGTTTGATAATGTGTTACAGTGGTGTAAGATATTAATGAGGAAGGCTAGGGAAAGAGCAATGAGATCTTGCTACTTTTGTTTTGCAAACTTCTGTGAATCTATAATTATTTCAATATATCTTTACTTATATATGTATTCATGCATTAAAATATGAATATTTAAAACAAAATTAACATTTACACACATATACACTGAGAGGTATAGATGGAAGTGAATGTTACCTTCAATTTAACAATCATTTATTGAGTGAATTCTATGATCAAGATTCTGATTAAAACAGAGTTGCATAAATTCATTTTCAATGGTCATCCATTTCATTAAAAAGGGTCTTTTAAAGAGGTTCCAATCAATATACCATTAATTTCTCAAGGAGAACCTATCAGCCAGAAACATAAAGTAAATGAAACCTATCAACTTCCCTTGAAATAGATTAATTATGATGGCTGCATAATTTATTTTTCCCTCTACCATTCTACTAACACACTTTTGTAAAAACCTCCAAAGATGCCCTGATTTGCCAAATGAAGTTCTCGTTGAGCTGTCTGCATTATTTGTCTTTGTTAACAAATTTCTCCTTTCTCTGAATGGCCTACTTCTTCATCTTTAGTGACATCACTCTTTTTAAAGTTCCTATACATGTCTCTCTATCCATTTTTACTTAATTTTTCCCTCATATTTTCTATACTTTCCCGTAGGTTCAGTAATAAACTTTATGCTAGTGGTCTGTACATCTTCTTCCAGTATCAAGTTCTCTGAATTTTAGACACAAACTGTCAAATACTCATTAGTCGTATCCTCTTAGAGTCTTCAGAGTTCTTCAGTTTGATTTCCTTCCGTTCCTCCTCTTTACATATGCCCTACATAGTAGATGTTCTCTAAATATGTGAGTTGAAATAAACATTCCTTTTAATTTTTATTTTATGTGTTTTAGCATATTGCTTGCATATATGTAAGTGCATCCATGTCATGCAATGCCCTTGGAGGTCAGAAGAGGGCGTTGGATCCCCTGGAACTGGAGTTATAGTGGTGGTTGTTAACCACCATGTGGGTTCTTGGATCTGAACCCGGGTCCTCTGCAAGATCAGCTGGTGCTCTTAACGCTGAGCTCTCTCTCCAGCTCCAAATAAACATTCTTGATCTTCTGAATGACACAATTCTACTGTTCTCAAAAGTTAGAAACTTCAGTAGAATTCTTATCTTTTTTGTAACTCTGAAATCTAGTTAATAACAAGATTGATTTTGATCAAATTTTTTCATGTTATTCTCTATTTCTCTTTTTAATGGATAGACATGTTATTGCTCTTGTGGTAGATTGCTAATTCACAGGCTAAGTATAGGTTACACATCATACAAAGTAGACAGAGACCAGGGTTGCTGGTATAAGGCTTTAATCTCAGCACTCAAGAGGCAGGTGGAGCTCTGATAGTTCCAGGCCAGCTGGGTCTACATATCAAGTTCTAGGCCAGCAAGGGCTACATAGTGAGGTCCTGTCTCAAATTTTTAAAAAAAGTAATTGACAATTTCATAAAACGGTAGAATCACTTCCTATTATAATTTTTATTAAATTTGTTATTTGACAACTTCATACATGTGTATAAGACTTTCTGGTTTCTCTCATTCTCTGTCCTCTCTTATCACTCTCAGACCCCCTCTATTACCTTCTTCCCAACAAGTACCTTTCCCACGTTCATGTTCTTTCGTCTTGTTTTGGTGACCCACTGTGTTTAATCAGCATTTCTATTTGGTCCTGATTTGGAACTATTGCTTGATGGGCTTACCCATTGGTATGTAACTGAAGATGATGACTCCTCCTCTCTCACAATCCATCAATAGCCAATATTGGAGCAGGGATAGGAAGGGCCCTTTGATTCTCAACTTGATCTATGATTGGCAGATGACAGGCCCAGTCATGTGCAGGTTCAGTGGAGGCAACCCCAGGTGCTGTGAGATCAAGTTTGCAGTGGTTGAATCCTGCCTGGAAGGTAGTATTCCACAGCCCTTCTCCTAATCTTCTGGCTTTTATGTTCTTTCTGACTCCTCTTCTGTGAAGTTCCCTGTAGGCTCTATACACTTTTA
Source organism: Nannospalax galili (assembly GCF_000622305.1). Classification (NCBI taxonomy): domain Eukaryota; kingdom Metazoa; phylum Chordata; class Mammalia; order Rodentia; family Spalacidae; genus Nannospalax; species Nannospalax galili. Next base: position 244,650 of record NW_008355642.1, read on the forward strand.
TAGCCATTGATTTAGTCAGCATCCTCACCTCTCTTTCCTGGACTATTATGAGACTGACTGACCTGCTACTATATACTGTACAAATGAGGCACCTGTCTTCTGCACTATTGACACAAATCCTAAACAGTTCCTGAGGGGATAGGGGAAATTAAGTCTTGGAAAGGGAAAGGAGCCACACACACTCCAGGGTCTAGTTGAAGTCTTTCATCCGTTTAGAGTCAATAATTCCAGCAGATGAACCAAATTTGTTGTGAAGGCTGCCTACATAGTGATAATATCCTTGTTTATTCAAATAACAGTGTTAAAATAGCAGTGAACCATGTTAAAGCCTAAACATATATGACATTAGTCTATGGCTTCACTCCTTTCCCAGATAGTAACCCACAATTTTCTGGGAAGCTCACAAACAAAACTATAAATTTCAGTTACAGTAAAAACATGTCATGGTTCTCTTGTGAAATGCTTGTGACTTACAGCTTTACCTTATCAGCTATAATTCTATCCAAAGTACCTCCAGAGCCATGATCTCATTTTCTGAAGAAGGGTGGTAATAGGGAAAGTGAAGGGGGTCCTTTAGAAGTCCTTTGAATAATGTAACTTGAAAAGCCTCCAAAATCACATATAGTTGTTGCTAAGACATATAGTATAACTCTGTCTTGAGAAGCTGATACCTCAGCTGGGTGCCATTTCCCTAAGTTCTTGTCTTTCTCTTAACATCTACTTAAAACTATCTTAAAAATCTGTTTTTAATAAACTACAACTCTTCTTCATACTTATCCTGAAATTCATTTCTGAAACACTCAAGAATTTTAGCTTCAACAGAGAAGAGGTCTCTGAAAAGAACTCAGGATGCTATAAGAGACAGTATGGAGCTGTATCTCCAGCTCCCATGCCCACTGCTCCTGACAATTCTAGATTTGTGTCTACATGTGAATCACAAGGAATGTATGTGTGTGTGTGAGTGTGTGTATGTGTGTGTGTGTGTTTGTATTTAAGAGAGTGAGAGGAAAAATGAAGAGGAGAGAGGTTAAAGAGCTACCTATAATAGAAAATCAGTACTAAACTGTGATCTTACATTTCTATTTTAGCTTAATTTCTATTGCTGTGATAAAATAACCAGACCAAAAAACTTTAAGAGGGAAAGGGTTTATGGAGCATTCAATTCCAGGTTATAGTCCATCATTGTAGTGAAATAAAGGTAGGAACTTGTAGCATCTAGTCACATCACATCAACAGTCAGCAGAGAAAAATAACTAGATGCATACCTCTCGTGCTCAGCCCCCTTTCTATACTTACGCAGTTCAGAGCTCAAACCCGGGAACGATGTCATCCACTTTTATATGGGTCTTTGATTAATTGCTGGGTCTTTCCCTATAGATGTTCCCATAATACAATATAGTCTAGACAATCTCTCATTGAGACTGTCTTCCCAGGTGATTCTAGAAATGTCAAGTTGACAATTAAAACTAAGTGTCATGGTTACCAAACGAACTCTTTGGAAAGACAGTTCCTGGTTGCAGAATCAAAGACCTTGTGAAAATTGTCAAGTTAAGGCAATTGAGCTTATAAACGATTCCATAAATGTTGTTATAAATGATGATATAGTGAAGATATTTCCCCTGGTGCCTGGCAAGACCAAGGGCTATCATGGAGCAGTGGTTGCTGTACTGACCTGCAGAATACCTTGGCCCACAGCCACGGCAATGAAATAAGCCAAACAATATAGTGATAGCTAAGTATATAGCAATGGTAATGGAGCTGAAAACATTTGCTCTTAAGACATTTTGAGTCATTCATGTTTCTGTAAGCAACCCCTCACCCATATTCCTGTAAGTAAACTCAATAAACACATTACTTCACCAAGGTGGACTTGGATGAAATAATTTCTTTGGACTGTTGGTGACCTATCTGGGGTGAATAGGCTTATCTTCACGTCTCCCTAAGAAAAGTCAGCCAACAAATAGTAGGTCTCCAGATTTCAGTAAATAAACCTAATAATGAATCAGAACTAATTTCTGTCCAAAGTAAGGAGGGTTGCTATATCTACAGAGACTTAGTAGTTTTTGTACAAAGAAAGAGTGAAGTCACAGTATTTATAAGATTTTAATTTTGGATTAAGATAAATCATTCAGTTGGGGACGGGGATAAGTTTGATCAAGTAAGGACTGTGATATTAACAGTTTAAGATCTGTGAACCTAGCCATCCACAACAGACATTCAGGGCTTTCCTATTGGTTCTGACAGGAAGCTGTTTGAATGTAAGATACATTTACTTGTAAGTTTTGTCTTTCTGTGATACGCCTTTTCTGAATAGTAAATCTATGCTGGGTCTGGGGATGTAGGTTCGTGGTAGAGTGTTGTCTAGCATACTCAAGGCTCTTGGTTCAATATAAAATATCCCAAATCATTATATTGATGAAAGCAGTAGAAGACTTAAAGTTATGTTAATATACGCAGTATGCTGAGGGCCTGTAAAGGATTTTCTTTTCATTATAAATGATGGACAGGAGAGGCTGACTTGAAGTGATCAATTAAGAATTGAGCCTTGAAATCATTATGTGAGCCATATAAAATGAAAGTATATTCTGGAGTGAGGAACAGAAAGTGTTAAGACACAGGAGGGATAAATGATAATTTAAAACTCAATGGGTGGCTGGAGCCATGGTTCAACAATTAAGAGCAGGAACTGCTCTTGAAGAGGACCCAAGTTTGTTTCCCAGCACGTACTTTGGGTGGCTCACAACCGCTCCTGGTGATCCAATTATGCCCACTTCTGGCCTCTGTGGGCTCTCTCTCTCTCTCTCTCTCTCTCTCTCTCTCTCTCTCATTAAAAACAGAATGCATGAAATCAGGTGGGTAGGATATGAGGAGGGTGCAGATAAGGACAGGGCTCCATACATGATTAAGATGTGTTGTAAGAAATGCACAAAAATTCAGTAAAGTATATATATTGAAAAAAGTAAATCTTAAAACTAAATGAGTCTGTGGAGTAGCTAGTCAGATATTAGCAGGCTTGAAGATCCTTGAGGATGTACCACTCACAATCAGCAGCTTGTAAAAGCAGAAAATGAAACTGAAGGACTTGGATTATTGATCATTAAGTGTGGGATCTGAATTGCTTCTTGGCCTCTGAGTGGAGACATTCTAAACTGCCTGAAAGATAAGATTGCTATGAAGTGAGAGGCCATTTGTAATGAACAAATGCATGCTATTGTCTGCTATTGTCCCCTCCCTTAAGAGTTCATCCAAAGGGGCCTATCAATAACCAGGGACAGAAAACACCCCTCAGGAAAGCTGTCTCAGAAACCTTAGGAAATAGTACAAAGTCTTTGTAAACATGTAGATCAGCACACGGTCTTTCTGACCAAGCCCACTCTCACTCCATGAGAGTGTCTCATATTATTCTGCTATTTGTTTTAACTTACTGGGTTTATAGGTGTGCACTAGCACAACTAGGTACAGAGCTCTGTTTTTATATATGGTCTAGCTACTGCCTATACATGTGATTTCTCAAATATGATGTGTTTGGAGAACAACAGGAAGGTTATTATGGCTGGAGTGGAGGGAAGGGGAAACCATGAGGAAGTGAACTTAGACTGGTCCGGAGTAGATCTTGAAATCTGTGGTAATGAATTACATTTTAGTCTGTTGATATGAGCCCTTTGGAGTATTCTTAGCAGGAAAGTTATATAGCTGATTTAATTTTAAAAGCTATCCATAGCTGTTATATGCTTTAAGACTAGAGGCTACTAAGGTAGCTATTATCATAGTTTGTATTTGAAATGATGGTCCAGACCAGGATCTGGACCTTAGACTACTTCTAAAAAGTGGTGTATTGTTTGGACATGTTTGGAAGGTAGAACCAGTAAAATTTGTACATGTGCTGTGTGTGGGAGGGAGAGAGAGAGAGAGAGAGAGAGAGAGAGAGAGAGAGAGAGAAAGTACTTAATATTTTTCTTGTTGTTTGATACAGTGTCTCATGTAGCCCAGACTGGGCATCAACTGAGGGTGACCTTGAACTTCTGATTCTCTTGCTTCCACCTCTCTAGTGATGGAATTACAGACATGGGTATCATTATTATGTGGTGCTAGAGATCAAACTGAGGGTCTGTGATGTACCAGATAAACACTCTTCCAGTTGAGCTGCATCTCCAGTCCATGTTCAATATTTTGACCTGAGGAAATGGTGGCATTCTAGACAGGAATTCCTTTATGTTCTTTCAGTAAATTATGTCTCCCTATGCAGCTTATATATGCTGCTAGAGTAAGGACAGACTCTAATCAAATTAGAGGATTATAATACAAGAACAGACAAGTGGATATTGCTGACTAACTGCTAAATGAAAAAGAAACAAAGAATTTCTAATTACAGAGACTCTAGTTGCATCCTGTTCCTCACTTGATACTCCAGTAAAAGAAATACGTAACACCTAACAAATTTATATTTTTACTTTAAGTAAATTGACCTGCTTTCTGATGCAGTTTTTCTAGATAAGTGAAAACTGTGTATAAAAGAATAAAGGTATTTACATGTATTGAATACAGAATATTAGAAAAAAACATACAAATTTGCACATTTCACTCTTACATAAAAGGAAACAGATTAGCATCCACCAGAAAATTATAACCAAATTGTGCATGTACATAAAATATCAACCTATTTGATATGCTTTCATTCTAAACCTTTGTTATGTGCTCAGGTAAGGAAGATTTTCTTCTGTGATTTAAATACGAAGTTTTTGCTCTTTGTAAATTTTGAAGTTCAACAAAAGGACCTTTTCTTCTCTTATTCTACATAGTACGCCTAGTAATCATAGTGTTATGTAGAAAATACAAGAGAACAGTAATGCTTGGTTAGTAATGGAATTTACATATGAAAAGCAAGTGATGAATATTCAGTTGCCCCTGTTTCAGAAACTCATTATTATCCCATTAGTCATTACTGTGTAAGTACTTTGTTTTGACTGATTACATACATGGATTCAATATAAATGTACATAGCTGTCATGAAGAAGTTTCTTTCTATTAAATTCTGATGAAACAGTCATCAGTATATTTAAATGCTGCTTTAAAAAATGGTGGATCCTAGCTCCAAATCCTTAGATGTAAGTATAAATCCTGATAAAAGTGCAGGAGCCAGGAAAATGCAAAGTAACTGAAGGGGAAAAGGGGAAGAAGGAGCTGGAGAGAAGAGGATAGTAGGAAACAGGAGTTATCAAGGGGGAAATGGGAAAAATGGGGGTGTACTTTAACTGGGGAGGGAGAAAGGAGAGCTATATGGAAAGAGAGGAAAGAGAGATTAATGCTTAAGTGGTGTGCTGGATAGCTTTAGTGTCAACTTGACACACCTGGATTGAGGGCGTCTCAATTGGGGATTTGCCTCCATTGGACTGGTCTGTGGCCATGTCTGTGGGGCATCTTCTTGATTATTGAGTTATACAGGAAGGCCCAGCCCACTGTGGGTGGTGTCACCGCTGGGCAGGTGAGCCTGTGTTGTATAAGAAAGCAGGTTGAACATGTTGAACATGGGCCAGGGGAGCAAGACAGTAAGCATCATTCTTCTATGACCAGTGCTCCAGCTCCTGCCTCCAGTTTCCTGCCATGAATTGACACCTTGGGCTCCCTGATGAACTGTGACCTTGGAGATGTAAGACAAATAAACCCTTTCTTCCTGAAGTTGGTAGTGGTCATAGTGTTTTGTCACAGCAGTGAAGAAACAAACCAGAACAAGTGGTATGAAAAACCAAAGGGAAATTTAATATTTAATAAGCCTACTGGAAAATACTCTCATAAATGTTAGTACAAGTGTATAGCTGTGGATATATACCCCAAATCACAGTGCCAGGTAAGGGAAACCTGCCTTTGAGTTGTTGGTGGAGTCGTCCAAGAAACTCCCAAAATAATACAGGCTGTTATATATATATATATACAGGTTTTTGCCACAGCCCTTGATTGCCTTCCAGAAATTGAAGGTACAACCCCATTGTTGAAGACACAACATACTTCAGACACAGGAGCAATTGAATTGGAACTAACCGGAAGCCTGCTCCTTGAACACTAGGTCTCATGGTATCAGAAAACGCTATTCAAGTTGCCAGAAGAGAAAATTAATCAATGATCCTACTCAGTTGTAAAGTCTATGAATCATAACAATGGCCAACCTAGCAAACTATGTATATTTGTGCAGTAGTGGCATTTATATCTTGGGGATAATCAGCAGTTGTGTAATTGTACTTAAGGTCCGCTTAGTGGGAAGGAAATCACATGTGGTACTGTAAACATAGCCAAAGACACATAGCAGGAGAGGTCATACATCTAGGGAAAAACATACTTCTGCAGCTTCCCTAGACCAAGGTAATTTCTTATTGTATTATGAAGACATATCCTTACATTTACAGACAAGTGCACCTCTCACCACTCATCAAAGAAACTTCTTTGTGTAACAGATGGAGACTATTACAGAGTTCCACAATTGGTTGAAAGCAGAGAACAAGTGACTGTGAGGTGTCCAACCCTAAGTGACACATCTACAATATAACTTATACACCCAAGGCTCAGGGAATATTGTGGAAGAGAGGGTGAATGTAAGAGCCAGAGGGATGAGACACCTGCTGTTAGTTAATGTATTCTAGATATGATAAAGAAACCATACTAATGAAATCTCCACCATATGGTTGTCTAATGCAATCTGCATGATGACAAAACAGTTGACTTGGCAAGGTGGAGGGGAGGTGGGTGGATGTCACAGGGCCCTATCTCAAGATGAAGAGCTATAGACAATCAATGGATACTGAAGGAGGGAGAATCAGTTTTCTCCAGGGAATAGCTCCCTGAGAGGTTATCTAATCCCAAATGGACAGCCCTAAATACAAGCACCACTAAATGGAATCAGTGCATTATATCTGTGTATGTTTATAAATATATGTATGTGTATAGTATATATACAGCAATAATCAAAGAAGAGGGCAAGAAATTGAGAGGGAGTGTAGGTACATGGGAGGATTTGGTGGCAGGATTTGGTGGGGTATTGGGAGAGATGGAAATACTGCAAAGACAATACTCATGTATGAAATTCTCAAAAAGGAGAAAAACTACATGAGATTCTTTTCCTAAGTATCATACGCATTTGAAGGATAGCAAGTCTCTCTTTTTTAAAATTATTTATTTAATAACAACATACTTAGAAGAAGCATTTCATTACAACAGCATTGACATATTCAATAACAATTGCCTGAGCTAAGATGCATCTGTTTCAAAATTAGCTGTAAGTTTTTAGGTTTACATTGAATTAATACGGTTATACAATATTGTACTCTGTATAAACCCTATAAGACATAAAATTAAATGAGGTTTTAACCTTTAAAAAAGATCTCCATATCATTATTAAAATACACAATTTCACACAGAAAAATTCATTTTAATGCAATTGACATTAAGATGTTTGCACATGCGTTTCTAATCTCTATATATCTGATTATTACTAGTCACAGTCAGTTACTTTCTGAGCTCCTTGGCATCTGAGCATGGATATAAAGCCATCAGGCAGATTTCGATGGTAATGCTTTTCACATCTACTAATTATTAAGGAGCAAAGTTTTATGCTTTGAAGAATTTTTTTTAAACACTACACCCACTTCCCAGGGAGCACCCTCCCATAGCTTCTTTCCCCCCACTAGAGCCCTTATATTCTGATATCCCTGCTACTGTCTGCTGTGTTGTTGGCACCCCAGCCAGTCCCCACTACTTGCCCTTCTGGTGAATCTAGTCAGTCTATCTAGAGGTCTTTGTTTTAGGAGGATCAGCTTTTCCTCATCTAGCAGTAATCAGTTGTCAGTATTCCTTTGGATAAGATTGGGGTCTGCTATTCATTTTCCCAGTTCTATGCTGGGTTACTATCTGGGAATCCCTTTGGCCACCACTTTGGCACATGCATCTTTAATCTATATGTATCTGATTATTACTAGTCATAATCGGTTGCACTTGGATCCTCGGTGCCTTTTATGTCTATAAAATCATCAGGTAGATTTCAATGGTAATGTTTATCACCTCTACTAATTAGCATGATGTAAATTTCCATTCTTCCTCCTCAAATATAATACATGTTTTTAAAATTTGTTGATTTTGTGTGTGTGTGTGTGTGTATCACACAGAACATCCCAAAATATCTTATTCAACTATACTCCCACTTCCCAGATGGCACCCTCCCATAGCCTTCCTCCCCCCACTAAAGCCCTTGTGCTCTGATATCCCTGTTACTGTCTGCTGTGTTGTCAGCACCCCAAGCCATTCTCCACTACTTGCCCTTCTGTTGAATCGAGTCATCCTGTCTAGAGGTCTTTGTTTTAGGAAGGTCAGCTGTTCCTCACCTAGCAGCAATCAGTTGTCAATATTCTTTAGATAAGATTGGGGTCTGCTGTTCATTTTCCCAGTTCTATGCTGGGAGTCCCTTGGGCCACCTTGGCCAACAACACAAAAGAAGGTATCGCCTGTCTGGCATTGTTGCTTGTTATGTAGCCTTTAGCTATGTATATCGACTCCTAAGAAATTATATAGGCCCCTTTAATCTTTGGTTATACTTTCCTTTTGGGTGTTTAAGGCCATACAGTTGGCCCAGATAAATTGATTTATTTTTACTCTTAAGGCCGTTTGAGGATCTGTTCCTCAGGGGTCACATGGGTTTGGGAGGAGCCCAGGAGCCCCTGGCTCCTTTCTTTTACCAGTTCCCTCTATGTGAAGATGTCAAAGGTCCTGCTCGACTATGGTTGGCTTTGCTTGGAAGCATGGAGGAAATGTTGTTTCCTCTGTGTCGACCCTCCTCTTTGTAGACTGGACATTGGTTCAAGTCCATTGGGTGGGGTCTCCTCGGCCTCCTTGATCAAGAGGACAGGTGACCCACCACAATTACAGGACATTTTGAGAGATGCTTATAGTCCTCTGGAACTAGTTGACCTAGGATGGCAAGGAGCAAAAACTGTCCTTTATGTCCCTCTGATGAAATTATTATAGGCCTCAAAGGATGTCTCTTAAACACTTTCATTTCTTTCAACAAACAAAATTGTGGTGTGATAAAGAGTTTGTGACATCACTTCTAATTTCTATAACAACTTAGTATTGTAAGAACAGTGTATATATAACTTTATAAGCAATCAAGTAAAATACATGCACAGTTCAATAGATGATGGAACAAAATGGTACGTTTGTTGTTTTTTTGTTTCTGTTTTTTTTTTTTTTTTTTTTTTCTGAGACAGGGTCTCCTTTTAACCTGGGCCTTGAATTCAGTATGTTGACCAGAGTAGCTTTAGACTCCTGATTCTCCTGACTTAGCCTGTGAAGTGCTGGGATTATTTTTGTGAGCCACGATACCTCTATCTCATAATTATACGTTATGATTAAAATTAAATGAGTCATTCAAACCTAAATTCCTACTATCAAATAACATTTTACACTGGTGCTAGGAGCATATTCTAAAAAGAAATACCTGTCATATTCCAAATTTATTATGTTTATCCTTTTCCACTATGAAGTAAAATCCTAAATTTAGGTTCTATTAAACCAGAAATTTTTTGAATTCAACATCAAATTTTGAAGTGAAATGAAGAAAGAAAATATATGAAGAACTTTGCTAGAATTGGGTGTGATGGCCACATATACACTCCCAGCACTTTTGAAGCCAAGGTAGGAGTTTTGTGATCTGGAGGCCGATCTGAGCTGCCTTAATTACACCCTGTGTCAAAAGCACAAGGGACTTCTGATGTATCTCAGTGGTGCAGTGCAATGACTAGCATATGGAAGGCTCCAGGTTCAATCCCCAATACAACAAAATCCAGCAGCAATAACAAAAACAAAAATTAAAATCCAGTGTTAGTATCACATTAAGTTGTTCATACATGAACAACTTGTTTACTAAAAGCAATCTTTTGCTATGAAATTAGCCTGTGTTTTTCTCAGTACTGGCAACTAAGATGTTTGCTAAAGCCATTGTTTAGTAGAGGTAACCAGGATTAAGTTCATCCTGGTAGAATAGTGTGGTTGTATCAGGACATGGAATGAGGACTTTTTATGGGCAAACTGAGTCATAATCAGTAGAAGAAATATAATACAAGAATATGAGTATGATATTTTGTCATGTAGCTAACCACCCAGTATTATTGATCATCTACTATGTGCCAGGTTTGTGTTAGTCACCAATGATATAGAGACGAATCTCTTCCCTCAGGGAAATCACATATATGCCCAATAGTGGATACCAATGCAGGGGATCATGAAAGAATATAGGGAATTATAAGCACCAGGGTCTGGATGAGGGAAACAGAAATTAGTTTCAAGGAGGAGGGATCAGAGAAAGAAATGGACCTGGATAATGGGATAAACCAATCTGCATAGTTTTCCATTTTTTGTTTTTGAGATACAATCATGTAGCCCAGGTAGGCCTCAAACTCGCTATGTAGCTGAGACTGACCTTGACCTCCTGATCTTCTTGCCTCTACATCAGTTTGTCTTGACAGGAAGTGCCAGTCCACTGAAGATACAGAAGTGGGATGGATTTTCCAAGCAGAAGGAGCAGAAAATGATCTAGTTGAAGGGTATTGTGAAAGAGAAAGGGGTGGGGATTGTAGATCAGGAATAGATATCCCGGTGACGCAAAGTTGTATATATTATGCTGTGGATTTTGAACTGATGTCTGATCTTCCTATAGTGACATCTATGAATAAACAAGATACATTCATATATTGAGCTTTCCCTTTGCTTTCCAGCATCTCCTTTCCAAATATGAGCATTCAGTCAAGTATCACTAGACATTTGGAAAAAATTTCCAACTTTAGAATTGCATATACTTAAAGCTCACAGTTTGGTAAATTGTATGTGTGGTATGTGTTTAGATTTATGAAACTCTTGTGGCTGAGGTGAGATGCCATCTCCTCTAATCCTTCTGTAACCAACTGCATCAGTCTCAGTTCTTGTGCTCCCGATGGAGAAGAATTCATTCCAGGACACAGGTAGAGCAAGCAAATAATCAAGGCTTAATTTAGAAGGTGAGAAAATAAAGCAAACTACAGCCTTCAAAGTGGAGGGCATCCCAAGAAATGCCAAGGGATGCCTCTAGTATCTGGACTTATAAGCCTTGGTCTACTGTTTCTCCTCCCCTTGCCAGTCTGGTATGATATTGTTCCTGGAATAGGTAGAGGCTTTCTTAGAAGCTGTCCTTATCTACAATTTAATCTGTTACAATTAGATGTATTAGGTACAAGAATATGCATAAAGGTGTAATTGCAAGGTTGAGAAGTATACTAGCACTTGAATGTGCTCCTCTAGAGGGGTTAATGAGAGCTGACTGAGAGCTTGCTGATCTCAAATATGTTATTTTTCCCAGAGCCCTGGCCTTCCTCTGATTTAGTCAGCTTGGCTATCTCCTACCCAGTTGAAAGCCCTCTTACTTGCCTCCCTCAGTATTCTCAACATCACCCTTTCCATGATAACATTCCTTTTAACCCTAACACTTGTTTTAACTATAATAGAAACCATTCTCATAATCAACATAGTGAACATATATACCCAAAGAAGTAATTGTCTTGAAGTCTCTTTTTGGTCCACGTGTTAGTTACTTTTATTGTTGCTGTGAGAAAATATCTATTCAAAGAAACTTAAGGGAGGAATAGTTTATCTCATGGTTTGAGGGTATTTAGTCCATCATGGCAGGGAAGACATGGCAGTTGGAGAATGAGGCATCTAGTCATATTGTGTCTTCAGGAAAGAAAAAAAATGAATGCTGGTACTCAACTCACTTTCTCTTTTTTACTTAGTCTGTAATCCCAGCCCAAGGGATGGTGCTGCTCACACTCAGGTTGGGAATTTCCTCCTCTGTTAAACCTCTCTGGAAATACCCTCACAGAAAAGATGTATGTTTCTTAGGTGATTCTAAATTCAGTCAAATTGGGAATTAATATTAACTATCATAATTCATTACCAAATAAATAATGATCGATTTTTCACTCCTATAGATTTTCATTTTTCAGTAGTTCTGCATAAATAGAATTCTGGAGGTATATTTTATTTGGTTTGGTTTATTAGCTTCAGTGTATTTATTTTGAGATACATCAATGTTTTATCAAACTCCCTGTATAGCTGAGGATGATCTTGATCCTCCTTTCTTTGCTTCCTGAGTGCTGGAGTTACAAGCATGTGTCACATTACTCAGATGTTTTCATCATTTTGAAATGAAGATCTTAAAAAATATAGAAATATATGACTCCTCAACAAATTCATATGTGTTACTTAGCATTTTTCATTAGTCATGTTAAAAAGTAGAAAGAAACAGGCTATATTAATTAAAATTATGCATTTTATAGAAGCCAATAAATACAAAATGTTGTATTTTTCAACAGGCAAATCAGTATATAATCCATAGCTGATTTATATATTTTCCATATTATGTCTTTAAAATACCAAATGCAATTTATTCTTACAGCATACCTCAGTTAGAACTAGTCACATATCAAGTCCTTCCTGGATACATATATCTAGAAACTACTGTATTAGAAAGTATACTTTTCTTTTTTTCTTTTTGTTAAATAAATAATTTATTGAGAATTTTATACATGCATATAAGGTATTTTGATCAAATCCATGCCCACTCCTTACCCTCCAACTCCTTCCATATCTCCCCATCACTTTTTTCTGATAATTTCATGTACTCTTCCTTCTTTGATTTAGTTTATTTTTATGGGGCTTTTAGCTACTCTAACATTCCCCCTTCTGAAGAGGTAACCGTGAAATCTTTTAAAGAAAGGATTAGATAAAAGCTCCTAAATATTTAGAAAGTATATTTTTCTATATAATGTAATCATTAAGATTTCTCTAAATCTGTTTTTAAAATTTGTATGACTATATTTTCAACATTTATTCATGATTTGATTCAGTAAAAATAGAAATTAATTAAAAAGTTAGACCAAAAATGGAAATAGGGCTGGAAAGATGACTCAGTGGGCAAAAGCACTTGCCCTTCAAGCCTGATGATCACACACACACACACACACACACACACACACACACACACACAAACACACACACACACAGACACACACATAGTAATAAAATAATTTTTAAAAGTAAAAATAATTTAAAGTGGAAATAAAATGCTCAAAAAGTATATTATAGAAGAGATGAGAAAAGTAACTCACATCAAGGATTTTTACTGTATAAAAGAAGAGATGAGATGTTGTGGTGGTGCATGTTAGTTGGCAGATGCTGAAGAGGGTGAAGCAGAAGAATCATAAGTTCAAGGCCAGTCTTGGGCATACCTTGGGGCTGAGGATACACCTCAGTTCGTAGAGTGTTTGTCTAGAACACATGAAGCTCTGAGTTCTATCCTCAGCACCACATAGACTGCACATGGTGGCACATGCCTGTAATACCAGCACTTGAGAAGTAAAAGCAGGAAGACAGAAGTTCAGGGTCGTCTTTAACTAAATGTGATCTAGTCTCAAAAACAATACAAAACATAAAAAAAGCAAAAAAAAAAAAAGCTTTGTCCTTTACATCAAGTATCAAATTTGTCAATCAATACAGGAAAAATGAGCTGAAAATTTTATGAAAATGCATATACTGCAAGAAAGGAGAAAAAAAGCACAAAGAGCAAATGTAATAAAATGAGATGATAGTAACAAATCCAGATCATTTGGCAATCCCTGTAAAAGTAAATGGGATGAACATACCAATTAAAAGAGACATTATAATATAAAATAAGAAAGCTAAGTTCAACTAATATTCCACTTATAAAATTCATATCCAAGTTAATGACCATGCATACTTTACATGAACAGATGGAAAGTTGCATACATGACTATCCAAAAGAAAGATCATGCACTTCAATTAATTCCAGGTAAAATATTCATCCAAGGAAATGGATAACACAGTTATGGCATACTTATACAATGAAATACAACAGTGAAAATTAATGGCAAAGACTTAATAAAAAATTATTATCATAATAAGTTGAAGAAGGATATGTGCATTGTGATACGTGTATATTATTTAAAATATGGATTGCAAAACTGTATTGTGATTTTTTAGGTCATTATGTGTACTGAAACGAATCAAATTATGCTTTGCTGTGACAAATACAAGAGCAGAACAGTGATGCTCAGTGTTGGCTCTTCAAATGTTATCCACATAACTTGCTGAGTTTGTTGTTTACTCTGGTAACTGAGAGCACCAGTTCCCTAAAGGGCTGGCAGAATCTCTGAGGGAGAAAGGCAAGGTGAGAATTTATTGAGAGTTAAAAGTTTGGTCAAAAGGGCAGTTTTCACTGTGGATGTAGTACAGTGGTAAAGTAGATGACATTTAGCTACATGAAAGACTTTGGGTTTGCGCTTCCAGCATGGCAACAAAGAAACAAAGAAAAAGAAAAGCATCTTTCAATGTGGAGACTTAATTAGGATTAAGTATGAATTATGGCACAACAGTCTCCAGTTAGTAGAAACAGCAGAGTTTTAAGCATTTTGTTCATTTTTTAGATCACCATACAACATAATGTTTCATAATGCATCTTCATAAATATTTGCCATATTTCATATTTATTGACTCCCTTCCCCTTTACCCCTCCTCTGTTCCTGCTGATTCTTTACTCCTGTTTTGTTTTTTAAAATTATTTTATTATTTTATGTGCATGAGTGTATTGCCTGCGTGTGTGTCAGTGCACCCATGTCATGCAATGCCCATGGAAATCAGAGGAGGGCATCATATTCCCCTGGAACATGGGCTAGCTGCCATGTGGGTGGCTGGGATTCAAACCCAGGTCTTCTGCAAGAGTAGCCAGTGCACTTAACTGCTGAGTCCTCTTTCCAGCCCCTACTCCTGCTTTCTTATTACAAGTATTCATTTACTCTCTCTAGCCCCACCTTCCTTAAGATCTCTTTATTCCTTCTCATGATCTCCTCGTTTTCAAAACGTACAAACACACATACACTAAATACATGCATATATACATGACTATTGTCTGCATTAGAACTTCCATCAACCCCTCCCATGTTGCTCTAGTCCCTCTCAATTTCTTGTCCTCTTCTTTATTATTGTTACATATATATGCATATTTAATTTTAAATCTAGATTTCACATTTGAGATAAATGAAGAACTCTAAACATAGTGTTTTATAATATGGACTGTCATTGATAATTCCATTGTAAAGTTAATGAGTCTTTGTGGAAAATTTCTCTAATGAAAAATTAAGCTATTTTCTTGGAAAAAAAGTCTTCTGGAGGTGGGGCATGTTAAAGCATATGGTAAGGTACATGGTAGCAGAAGGGTAAGAAACTTCAGTCCTCAGTATCTAAGGTGAGTATGGAGGAAGATTTTTTTGTTAAGATTCTTTATATCTTATTTTATGTGTGTGTTTTTGCCTGTACCTGTGTATATGTACCATGTGCATGCATGGCAATCAGAAGAGGGTGTCAGAATTACTTGGAAATGGAATTATAGATGGTTGTGACCCAACATGTGGGTACTGGGAACTGAACCTGGGTCCTCTGCAAGAGTAGCCAGTGCATTTTAAATCGCTGAGCCATCTCTCTAAACCCTGAATATAGATCGTTTTAGTTCTCAGTATTTAACTCTAAAGCAGAGTATTAGGCTAATAGAGAGGGGTACAAAAGCTTCAAAACTGACTATAAAGTTTTATTTCTTTAAAATATCTGAAGCTAATAGGGTAAAATGTTAAGACATGCTAAAGGGCATGAATGAATTTTCAAAAAATTCTTTTTCTTTCTTAGTAGTTCTTTGTGTTTTTCTATAGGATTAAAAAAATTAATAATTCAAAAAAGTTTTTTTTCTCCATATACTTAGAACTATTCTGTCTCTTTCTTTTAGAAGATGTCATTTTAGAGTCCTGGAGACACTGACTTGACCCACTGGGCCATAACAGGGATGACAGAGTATATGGGCTCCAGTGGTGGGGAGGGGGTATGGGAGGACTCAGGTGTGGATGGGGGTATAAAGACGATTGAGATTGTTTGAGATGTTTTATACGAAATACACAAAAATTCAATAAAAACAATTTTTAAAAAATGTAAAACAATAAATTAAGAATTGAGAAAGTTAAAACAGCCATTTTGAGGTTAAAGTGATGTAACGAGAAAGACCTATACCAAAGATCCTATAATTTAATTTTTATATAGGTGGGATATATGTGTGTGGATATAGATCACAAAACTAGAAATGGGACCATGAGAATGGAAACATGCAGTGGTCTGTCTGTCCTGCAGAACCACAAGGGCTGCTGAGAAGGAGGAAGGAGATCTGGCACAACACAGCGCAGTAGCCAATGTTGGGACAAACTTCAGGAGTCTGACCCTGAGTGTGCTATTGATGGGGTCTTTATAAGGCTAGGGAACAGCTTAACTCAGACTACAGAAGTGAGCACGTGGCATAGAGCATGAGAATTTCATTCATAAACAATTTTAAGGAAGTAATGTAATGTTTAACTCAGAGAAAAACATGTTTTCAATTAATTTCTGGTCTCCATTGGCCAATTTTTCTATTATTTATGATACTGTACTGTGTGTGTGTGTGTGTGTGTGTGTGTGTATGCCTGCATGTGTGTAGGTACACGTGTATATGTATGCATATATGTTGGAATGTCGGAAGTCAACTTTGGGTGTTTTCCTCAATCGCTCTTCCATCTTTGAGACAGAGTCTCTCACTGAACCTGGAGCTCACCCATTGGCAAGGCTGGCTGACTCCAGGGATTCTCCTGTGTCCATCTCTCCAAAGCTGGGATTACAGGCACATGCCATCATACCAGGCTTTTTACATGAGTTCTGCGGATCTAAGATGTGGTCCTCTTGTTGCAAGTTCCTATGAGCAACTTCCCAGAGGCCTCAAAGGCTCTTTTTCCTTACGTTCATGTACCCAACCTTGCTCTTAGAATCTTTCCACTCCCTCTTTCCCAATGGTCCCTGAGCCATGGGTGGGTGAAGTTTAATGTAGGAGTCCTATCCAAGGATACGCACTCTACAGTCTCTCATTCTCTAAAACTTGGCCAGTTGTGGCTTTCTGTGTGCATCACACTCTGTTTCATGAGGAAGCTTCACTGGTGAGAGTTGAGGGATGTATTAGTATTCTCTCTACCCCCTGTTCCACTATGTTCCATGAGCCTCAGGTGTTGAAGTTCCACTGTAGATATGCCACTTAGGGCTGGGCATCTCGTAGACATATATTCTCCATGTGTGACCAGTTGAGGAACTCTGTAATAGTCTCCATCTGTTGCAAAAAGGAGCTTCTTTGATGAATGGTGTATGGTATACTTCTCTGTAAATATAAGGATCCATATTTAGCATACAGTACGAAATTTCATTTGTCTAGAGATATGCCAAAGATAGGGTTTTCTCTAAGATCTATGACTTCTCCAGCCATATGTATTTGGCTATATTTACAGCACTATCCATGAGTTCCCTCCCATTGAGAAGGCCCTAAGTCCAATTAGATAGTTCTTGATTGCTAGCCACTTCTTTTTAACTCTACTCACTACCACTGGGTACCAAGCCTCCAACATTGTATCTTTCTCCAAAGTCACTGCTGTAACCTCCCCGTTGATCTCCTTACACCTTCTCTTGCTCTTCTTTATTTCATTGTCAATGCTGCTATCAGAGTTCTATTCCCTAAACTTAAAATAAAATTTAAAAAATCAACAGCATTGCCCACAATGCCCTAAATACTGCAACTCTGTCAACTTTTCCATTCCAGATTGTGTGATGTATATATAAGTTGGGTGAACGAATGAACATATGCATCAAGATTATAAACTTCTGTAAATTTTTAATTTTTTTCATATTGTAAACATTTTTTGAGATAGTATCTCTTGTATCCCAGACTGGCTTTGAACTTGCTATGTAGCTCAGGATGACCTTGAACTCCTGATGCTCCTGGATCTATGTCCAGGGTGCTGGGATTACAGGTGTAAGCCACCATGTCCAGTTTATGAAGTGCTGGCAACTGAACCCAGGGCTTCATACGTGCTAAATAATTGAGATATAGCCTCAGCCCAGAAATTTTTTGTGTGTTTTTTAAAAGACAAGTTCTCCCTATAGCCCCAGGTGACCTGGAACTTGCTATGTAGAGCAGGCTGGCCTCTATTTCAGAGAGATCCACCTGCCTCTGCCTCCTGAGTGATGGATTAAAGGCATGCACCACTATGTCCAGCACAAAGAAACTTTAGAAAAAATATTTTTGTTATTTTTATTTTATGTCTATGATTGTATTGACTGCATGTAAGTGCACCTGAGTCCTCTGCAAGAACAGCCAGTGCTTTTAACCACTGAGCCATCTCTCCAGTCCCACAAAGAGACTTAAAAAACTTAATTA
>NW_008355642.1:263121-279336 GCF_000622305.1 Nannospalax galili
TGTCTTGCCTGCATGTATGCCAAGTGCTCGATATACACGCAATGCCTGTGGAGGCCAGAAGTGGGTGCCAGATCATCTGGGACTGGAGTTACAGATGGTTAGCTGCCATGTGGGTGCTGGAAACTGATCCCTGGTCCTCTGAAAAAACAGCCAGTGCTCTTAACTGCTGAGCCATTTTTCTAGCTCCCACCCAGAAATATTTTAGTTGTATCTCTGAATTGTGCATTCTCTTTTTGTCTTCTATATTATCTATGATTTAATCAATAAATACTGGGTGTGAAAATAAATATAAATATCAGAAACCATTCAAATGTCTCAAAATATCATCACCTACAATTATTATGTATAGTTCCTTTTCCTACTCTAATATGTCCCATACTTGTGTATTCATCTTCCATGACCATACTTGAAATAGGAACAGGAAAGTTTATCCTTCAGACTTGCAAAATTTTCACTGACAAAGACGTGTGAGTGAGATTGTGGAAGGTTAAGGAATGACTTTGAAGTCAATGCTAAAGCCTATAATAACTATTTCTTTAGAGCCATTTTTTCAGAATTATGTAAGGTTTTGATCTATCTAATTCATTCTTTGTGGCTAAAGAAAGCTTTTGTATTCAGTAATTATTTCTTTTTACATGTCATAGCATTTACTATAGAGGACAAATGAAATTGTTGTGTAGACTTAAAACACTATGAAATTATAAATAAGAACACTTTTGTGGGGACTAGAGATATGGCTCAGCAGCTAAGAGCAAGTATTGTTCTTGGAGAGAACCCGGGTTCGGTTCCCAGCTCACATAGCAGCTCACAATGCCATGTAACTCCAATTACAGGGAGATCTGATGCTCTGTTCTGGCCTCCACAGATTTTTGCATCCACGTATTGCACATAAATCCATGCAGTCTCACACCCATACAAATAAATAAGTTAATTAATTAATTAATTAATTAATACTATGTTCACCTAAGAGGATTTTTTTTTGTCATTTCTGGAATAGGGAAGGGAAGAGAAAGCAGTCACACATATGAAGTACTGACATTGGTTGTGAATATTGACTCAAACTTCAGAGAACTGGAATTTTCACTGTGGTTGATAATCTATTCCTATTTTGTCCATTCCTTTCACCCATATAAATTAAAGAGGTGGGATCTGGCTTTGTGTAACTTTCCCACAGTCTATTAAGGAATCTCACTGAAAGTGTAAAATTATTTTAAGAGACAGCAGGGGCTACGGATGTAGCTTAGTTTGTAGAATGCTGGCTTAGCATGCATGAAGCCCCAAGTTTGATACCCAGCACTGTATAAACCAGGCATAGTGCTGACCTCGGGTTGATCAAATGTTCAAGGTTGTCTTTTGCTACATAATAAGTTAGTCTGTGATACATAAGACCCTGTCTCAAAAATAAACAAAAAGATGGTATGATTTTGCTTATTTGTTTTGAATTGTTGGACACGGAGAATTAATCACCTGTAGGGCTCAGTTTTTCTATTTTTACTTGTGTAATTGAATGGATAGCTTTGAAACATCTATTTAGTGCCCATAAAGGAAAGCATGGGGAGAATCCTCAGCTAGGAGTACCAAGAATTGCAGTGCAGCCTTGAATCTGTCTCTGAGTAACCATGAATGTCTTACAAATCTCTCTGGTCTCCTACTCTGTCTTGTCACATAGACTCCATCCTCTCTCTACTCATTATTCACAGGGTTACTGTGGAGGCCAAACAAAAAAGCACAAAATAGAAGCTCCATGTAAAACATATCCTAAGGGCTGGAGAGATGCCTCAGAGGTGAAGAGCATTTACTGCTCCTCCAGAGGACCCAGATTCTGTTCCCAGCAGCCACATGGTAACTAACATTTATCTTTAACTCTAGCTCCAGGGGATCCAGCGCTATCTTTTGGCTTCTGCAGGCACCAGACACACATGTAGTGCATTTATATACACACGGTCAAAACATTCATACACATGAAATAAAAATAAATAAAACTTTACCCCCCCACACCATATCCTATATCCTATTGGGGGGTTGGTAGAGACTACCGTGACTTCAAATACCCGATTGAGTCACTCATCCCTCACAGTCACCCTCACTGATAAATGCAGCCATTCAGTTTTTTCATGTTACTGCTAAATAAAAAAAATAAATGTACCCATCAGTTTACAAGTGGAGAGAGAATGAAAGTTGAGAAGCAAGAGAATCAGGAATAATAATGAGAGCTCCAAATGATAAGTTCCACAAATTCATTAGAGTTATTATAATTTATATTGCGATGAAGAGAATAATGCAGTGCAGTTTACATCTCCAGGCAATAGACATTTGTTATCAGCAAACAAAAGAGCCAGCATTTATTGTCCAGGGATCAAATTGACATGAAAAAATATTAATACAAATTTTATGCTTCTGTTTTTATACAATATGAATCGAATTCAAATATAAATGAGTTCAAACAAAAGAAACTCCAATTTTCCATAAAATTTTGTAAAATATTTTGTTTTATATAGATACAATAAATAAAATGTATTACTTAATATGAATACTTAAATGTAATAAATGGTCCCCCTTATACATACTTAGTAAGAATGGTGGGATCTTCAGAGTTCAAATTCAGTTATTTAAGTCCAAAGTTTCAAATTTGTCATGAATGGAGAGGTTAGGCTGGATAAATTCATCTTTACTTGTTTAACATTAATATTTATTGACCAATATATAACACACAAGCCTTTGCAATATATACCTTGTTATATGATTCTGAAATATATGCAATGTACATTTTCAGTAATGTGCATATTAACGTTGTTTACTATTTGGAGAATTCATGTGGTCTTTGTAAATTTGTTAAATTGCAGGAAATTGTTGATATTTGAGTTTTTGATTTACATATGGTTCAATAAACAGTGAAGACTCTTTTTTCCCTTAAAATAGAGCATATATACATGTAAATAACCTACCTGTTCATATACCAGGTAATTTGCAATTTGAGGGAGAACAAGGTGTGGCAGGGAATTGTCAAATCTATATTTTGGACAAAAAGATAAACTCAAATTGTGTCCACTGGTTATTCTAGCTGACTCTTTAAGCAGTAATATGTTAATACATTTGAGGATATAATATACTTGAATAGAAATGGAAAATTTCTTTTCTTTACACTAAGTTTGCCAACACAAAAACATTCTGTTTATTTTCCTAAAGATTAAATACCATGTGAGATACCATAATGACACATCTTCTTAAATGCATTTCCATTTTTGTTATATCATTGGAAACTGTGGTGGATTATGTTACTATTTTGGTGTAATCTGTGCCGTGTGCCTTGGTTTATGCTCAGTTAAGATTTGGATCCCATGGGGGTCCTTATGATGAAAGAGGGTGGTTGTTTTCCTGGTGAGTAACCTGATCATAAATTAAGAATCATCACCCAAGTAAGTGCTTCCAAATAATTTTTAATATCCTTAAATTTGGATTCGGTGGTTAGGTGGGTAGGAAATTGATGTACAGGCTGTCTCTTCATCAGATTCAGCAACAGGGCACTGGAGAGCTTGCTGTTCATTCCTGTTGAAAGTGTAACCAGCTCCGACATTTATCCAGCCACTGACTTCTCTACTGTAAAGTGCATTCAAATACTGTGGGCAGGAAAAGGAGAACCTCGAGTAAAGCAACACCTGTGTCCTTAAGTTCTGGGTGTATTGCCAGTTTTTGATGAAGCTCATGTATGCTTGTTAAGCGTGAAACATTTTAAAAGTCTGTGGAGTCTGGGATTGAATATAGATATAATTTAACCCCCAGAAGTAATCGTGTAAGACTCACTTTGCATTTTGGAAGATATAAGGCCCCAAGGGAACTCCATACCCGATCCAAATCTTAGCCCACCTACTAATTTGTTCTGAATGGTGCAAAATGCAGCTGCCATCTCTGAACAGTGCACCATTGTAACAGGTGTGGCAGTCAGGCTGGCTGCTGTGTTTAGCTCTGCATGTGGGGATTTCACACTTTGCTGCTCCTTGGAGAGTCATTGGTAAATGACTGTGTATAAAAGTAGAAAGCACTTGGGAATTTCACCACCACGCTAGATTTAGACCGAAGTAAAGGGGCCTGTCGAAATTAGTTACAGACTGCAAGAGCGAGCACTACACTCTTGGTGCAGGTGTCATGAGCTTCATATCCATTCCAGTTCTGTCTTACCACCACTGCAGTTCCGAAGGGGAATCCCGTGAAATTGGATGACCACCTTTTAACTGCAAGGGACAACTGATATTTTTTTGAGCAGATAACATTTTTTAAAAAATATTTTTATTATTTTCATTTTATGTGTATGAGTATATTGCCTGCATGTATGTGAGTGCACCCATGTCGTGCAATGCTGCAGAGGTCAGAAAAGAGCTTCAGATTCCCCTGGAACTGGAGTTAAGGATGGTTTGTAGCGGCCAAGTAGGTGGCTGGGAATTGAACCCGGCTCCTCTGCAAGAGCAGTCACTGCTCTTAACCACTGAGCCATCTCTCCAACCTAAGCAGATGACATTTAACACAGGTAAACTAGTTTTTTTGGTGGCCAGAATATGACCAGCACTGTAACGTCTAATTTGTAAATGGTCCTCATCTCCTTTGGTTTCCCTTTGGAAAGTCAATTTAAAAAAAAAATTAAATTCCCCATTACTAGCTTTCTAGAGTTACTTATGAGAAAGGATTTTTCAAAATATATTTCTTTTACAGATAATAAATGAAACACTTCAGTTTTTGGCAGGGATCAGGAAGGGAGGAGCATTTTCTGGGAAAGACAAATGTGACATGTAAGGACATTGATCTCATTAAGGACTTGTTGGAGGGTGCTATTTAGTCCTTTCCCTCTTTGTCTCCTTTTATCTTGTACTCATATCTAAAGAGTGATGACAAATTAGCTCTTGGAACCTTTTTTCAGTAAGAAAATCCTGGGCCCCAGAAAGCTGGCATATTTTGGTCAAAACCACAATTATTCAGAGACAGAATACCAAGACCATTTCATTTCTGTTTTGAAATACACTTGAGTCTTCTTTGCCAAGTCCATCTTTAAATAAAATTCATATTTGCATGGAACTCAATTCTGGATCGTGATGGGGAGGGAGAAAAAGGCAAAAAAGCTGAATGTATAGTGTAGAAATCCTTTACCATTAGAACATTTTGACTTAATTTTCCCTTGATTTGGAGGCAGCTCATCATTCCAGATTTTAGTAATACATGTGCTATTATCTGAGTTTTTAAACGTCCTGTAATAGTAATAGCACAGATATAATATGCACATTTTCCTCATGAGTTTATTCACCAGAAACTTCATTTCCACAAAATTTCTCTTAAATAGAAACAGTTTCTTTAAGTCTCTTCTTTCCTTTAGGAAAAACAAGATGTTCACAGCATTGATCTTTTGGGAAAAGGGTAACGATCACTATCATTTGCTTGTGACATGATTTAGCTTCATGTCAGCAGACATTTGTGTTATGTCCAAAGTGATTCTTTAGGGCCAAAGTAATAAATTAAAACCTGTCATTTTTCTTGAGGATCCTCATAACATGCAAAGGTAAATTCTTGCTCCTCTTGGAGCTTCCAGGAATCTTGTATTTTAGCAACAGCTGCATCTGAATTTCTGTGGTCTGAGGTTTGTTCAAAGCCCAAGCACTCTGGTTACTATGGAAACCTGCCTGCCCACCTGTTTTCTGTATTCCTTTAAAAGAATGACTCTTAAGCCTCTTAGATGTCCCACAAGCACAGTCAAGATGAGGAATAATGCAAAGAAAACATGAACAGCTTGTTACATAGGAAGCTTCATGTGAGAAAGTAAGCCTTCCTGGACATCATCATACCAGGGTTTGCAGAGATCCACTGAGTCTTGTCAGCATGCTGACTTTAAGGAGTGGGAATTCGGCTCTGCATCTCTACGTCTGTGAACTGAGGAACACTTTCTGTGCTCTCGGAGATGGGCGAGATGACGTGTTTGAGCCGAAGGAGCATTGTGAAGAGCAGGATGAGGAGAATGGCCAAGAGGCTCAGGAATAAACCCACATACATGTACAGGTTGGAATACTTGTCTGACGTGGTATCAACCTCTGTTGCCAGAGTGGGAAAATGGGCCCTCCCAGTGAGATTTCCATGGTACTTAAAATGCACCTCTGTCATCACTCGAGACTTCAGTTGATATTTATTTCTATTTGACTTCTATTGCCCTTGAGGCATTACACAGTCGCTTATCCTGTCTGAATATATGAGGGGTGTCCACACAATCTGATATAGAACAAAATCAGTAGCACACAAGCAAGAAGACAGTGATCCTCTAATTTGCCCGTTGTTGTGCCTACCTGTCCTCCAGCACAGCAAGCACCCCCCCAATAGGTTAGCCTATTAAATAAATAAATAAATAAATAAATAAATAAGCTTCAGTTTTCACACAATCTTATACTGGTTAAATGAATATGGTGAGACTGCTGTATAATACTGGTGTGGGGACAACAATCCTTAAAGCATTATATCAAACTTCTCTGTTTTTAGTAGAAAGAGAAAAGGCTCCCTTTTACCCACAGCTCATCTAGATGTGCAGACTAATGATGCAGATTTAATTGAGTTCTTCTGAAAGATTTTCTAAAGGCTTTCTTACATGCCTGGCTCAGCATATCTGAGTGTTCACCCCTCTAATGTGTCTTTCTTTATCTTCCCTAAGAATGGAGATTGTAATGTTCTTGCCCAGCAGCTACCCAGCTTGAGGGAAATAAGACTGCAGGACATGAATTCCCTACAGTTTTGTTGACATCCCTCACTATAGGATGGTGGGAAAGTGTTGTCAGACCTGGTGACTCTCAGATGGAGGCAATCTCAGAGATGCTGACAGCAGTAGGTCAAAGTTCAGAAAATTTGACTGTAAATATCCTTCAACAGATTTATTTTCCTGAAAATAAAAAAGAGATGGACAGTTTAAGGTATCTAAGAAAACAGGTGGAAAATTATTCTGAAATAGATATGGACAGATGTATTACAAAATAGTTTGATGCAACATCAATAGCTCGAAAATAAAAGCATGGCTTTCCATAATTTTAAATGTTTTCTTTCCTATGCAGGAAATGGCCACTAAAAGATTAAAGAACAATTCCATTCACTAAACAGAAGCTAATAACTAGGCTACATTAGTGTAGTATTTCCCATGCTAACTGATCACAAGATTTTCCTGGGGTACTTATTAATATACAGAACCTGAGCCCCAATCTAGATTTTTTAATAATAATTTCAAGGTAGGGACATGGGTACCACATTATAGATTCAGACTTTATTGATCTGGGATGAGGTTCAAGCAGTGGTAAGTTTTAAAAACTCCTCAAGTAACTCTCTACATTGCAACCAGGACTGAGAACCACTGATCTAGCCTAACAAGGAAATCAGGCCATTGAAACAAAGACCTGAATTTCAAGATTTGGTTTTCAGTTTCCAGGGCCCAGAACCAATTGTCACTTTAACAAATCATAGAATGTTCAGGAATTACAGTTATTCTAATTTTGTTTTTGTTCTTTCTCTATTGGGTTTGTGGGGTAAGGATGTATATTTGATTCAATATTTGTAGACCAAAAGGATTTGAAAGGTATGTCTGTCCTGAATAACTAACTGTATCCTTCATTATGAGGTAGGGCAGAACTTTGCCATTATTGACAAAAAATTTTCCTCTATTTAAGTAGGGAGGGCCAACTGTCATTGAAGTTTCCCAGAATGCTTGCCATTTCAAACATCAACATTGAATATAAGTGACTAAAGTGAACAATAATTTTATGGGCAGTAGTAGCAGGTTGTAGGCAATGTAGTCTAGTTCTGTCTCATGTTTACAGACACAAGGAGTTTTAATAGAAATGCTTCCAACAGTCAGATGACTCCTCCTGTCATCTTGAGTTTTGGCCTTAGAATGGGAGCATTTCAGTATGAGTTTATTTTCCCCAGTCTACATTACTATCTTTCCCATAATCTACATGTATCTTAGTCTGCCTACTTATTTTCCTTACTTCCCCCACACAGCTACCTTGATTATAAGAAATGAGAAAAGATAGAGGGTTGGTTTCTGTTATCTTTGAAACAATGGTCTCAGATACATTTTTGTTGTACTTAAAGGTATATGTTTCTTGATTTTCTATTATCTGGAGTCAAGGTCTACAAATACACATTCTAAACATAAGTGATTCGCTGAACACCAAACTGAGAATATTGATTTTTTTCTAGATAGATGATCTATTTTATTGATCATTTGAAGGTCTTCTTTAAAAATATGTAATTTAAATAATGTAAACATTTGAATCGTGACACTCAAGAACGTATAATGATGTTCGTACCTCTAGTACCTATGACTGTGACCTTATGTGGTAATAAGGCCTTTGCAGATGCAATAATATTAAAATGAGCTCATTAGGTTGGCCCTAATCCAATGACTGATGTCCTTATAAGAAGTGAAGACAGACACACAAGGAGAAGATGGCAGCAGAGACTGCAGTGATGCATCCATAAGCCAAAGAATGCCAAGGATTGTCAGCAAACACTAGAGGCTCAGAAATTTGTAGGGTAGAGTCTTTCCTAGCCTCCAGGGTTTATACACACACACACACACACACACACACACACACACACTCACACACACTCCAGAGGTTCTGAACCATTTAGCCTATGTGGAGGATTTGCATTTGTATTGCTAAAAAACTTGAGCGATGAGAAAGCCTCACTTACAATCCAGGCCAGCCTGGGTTACATGAGCGCTTGTCTCAGCTCCTCCTACCAAGAAAGAAAACAAACTACAAAACCCAAACAACAGAAAAATGAATGATTCCAATCTAGAAATAAGTTTGTAATAGGTTTTTCACCCTTGTGTCTTTTTTTAAAAAGTTCTATTTACTATTTTTTATTTTATGTGTATGAGTGTGTTTCCTGCATGTATGTAAGTGCACCTATGTTGTAAAATGCTGGAGGAGTTCAGAAGAGGGTGTTGGATCCTCTGGAACTGAAGTTAGGATGGTTATCAGTTGCCATATGGGTGCTAAGAATCAAACTCGGGTCCTCTACAAGAGCAGCCAGTGCTCTTAACCGCTGAACCATCCCTCACCCTTTTATCTTATAACTTACATTTCTACATGCTTTCCAAAAGTGAAGTGGAAGGAAAATTAAGCATTTGTTATGTATTAAGCTAAGTGAGAGAGACCTCAAAAATATTTTATAGACCCCCTTTGTATCTCAAATACATAAACGTAGATAAGTCATACTCCCTGGCTTATGGCACATTGTCATCATTAGTAAATTAAACATTTTATTTACTTAGTAGTATAATAAACACCTATAGACAAACACCTGTGAACAAACACCAGCTGTAAGAGTGAGAGTAGTCATTTACATGATCCCTCCCTATGTTTCCTCACCTCACCCCCTTTCTGCTACTTGCCATAAGCACCCAGTATCAAATCCATTGACTTTTTAAAGCAACTTATACATAAGCAACATTAGTTTTATTTATTTTAAACTTTGTTTTTTTAAAAGGCCAACAGCAAAGGAACATATAAAGAAGATGGGACACACACACACACACACACACACACACACACACACAAAATGTAATTTCTTCAGCCATAAAGAAGAACAAACTTATGTTGTTTCCTTGAACATGAACACAACTGGAAATAACCATATTAAACCAATTAAGTCAACCTCAGAAAGACAAATATTGCATGTTTTCTGTCATGAGTGGGTCCTACACTTGATATAAACACATAAAATCATATGTGTCTATATGAAATTAAAGTAGAAACAAAACTGGGGGGAAAAAGGGAATAATGACAATATGGGGAGATATACTAAATGTACAATATATACTTGTGTGAAAATGCCTTTATGAAACAAAATGCCTTTATGGAACACAGTACAATGTACAATGAATGTATACAATGAAAAAATTTCAAAGGTGTCATTCTATGTGTAATATTAAACTCCCTTTTCTATATTTTCTATTGATACACCAGTTATTTATAACTACTTTATAGTAACAGAATGAAAAAGGAGTACAAATCTCAAAGGCCACATAGCATTTTGAAGCTTCTTATTGCCTTTGGACTTTATTTCATTCTCCTTAGCTTGATATTCAAGATTGCCAACGCTCAGGCTGCCTTTAGCTCCTCCCCAAACCCCCCTTTCCAGTCAAACTGTAGTATTCAAATTCTTTGCAACTACTTTTTTTGTAGGACAAATTCATTCTACTTTCATATACCTCTGCACAGGGAAATGCTATCATTCTTAAAGGTTCAGCTCATGAAGCTGACCTTGATTTCTCACCCCACTGTTAATTCCCATAATGCTTTATATCTTTCCTAGAGGAATTACATTGAGCTAACACTGTAGATATTTTCTCTAAATCCTAACTTATAAACTCCTCAGGGGTCTCTTTCAACATTCTTTTACACAAGCATAGCTCAGTGATAAGTGAACGAATGCATGGATATGACTGAAGAAATGCACTTAGTACTGACAGCTTGGAGAGAAACACTGTCCTCACTTATCTTTGATTTGGTTGTGAATATGATTGTCCTTTAGTATTTTGGGGCATTGGTTCCCATAGCTACCAAAAATCCAAGTATGCTCAGCTGTCTTGTATACTTTAATCCATCTATAGATTACTTGTAATACTTATTACAACACAAACACTACATAAATCTTATACCTATTTTAGGAACTAATGAGAAGAAACAAAAGTTGTGCAATTCAGTAGAGACACATTTGTTTTGAGACAGAGTCTCCTTGTTGCCCTAGCTGGCCTAGAACTTACTATGTAGACCAGGCTGGCCTCTAACTCACAGAGATTTGCCTGCCACTTCAAGTAAAGGCACATGCCAGTACACCCTGCTAGAGACATGTTTTTATAAAATGTTTTGGATCTGTAGTTGGTTGAACCTGTGGTTGCTGAATTCACAGATTCAGAACCCTCAGATTTAGTGCTGACTGCATAACTTGGCGAAGAGTCTGAATTTCCCTTTCCTTTTGAATGTTTTCTTATGTTTCTCATTGGCTTAAGATATTGAGACTAAATTCCAGATTATAATATGAAGTTAAGGAATAGTAACTATTTTAAACTTTGTTCTTGAATTATTATTTCAATTGTACACTTTTTTTTGGTCTTTTTGAGACAGGGTCTCCCTGTAGCCCCAGCTGTCCTGGAACTCACTATGTAGACCAGGCTGGCCTTGAACTCACAGAGATCCCCCTGCCTCTCCTTCCCGAGTGCTGGGATTAAAGGCATGCGCCACCACATCCGGCCTCAATTACACACTTTTAAAACAGAATTATAGAGGCTGGGTTAAATTTTAAATTTTCTTTTTTGCTTACTTGCTTTCTAATTCTACCAGGGTTTGAATCTAGAATCATATACATGAAGGTCAAGTCCTCTACTGCTGAGCCACATCCCTCAGCATTTAAGTTAAAATTTTTAGCAAGTACAATTGTGCTTATATGATTTTTAATAAAAATTGAGAGTATATTTCCCACTTTCTACATAATTAACCATGAATTTTCCTTAGGTCTGAGTATTTACTAAATATTTATCAGAAATTTATGAAGCTCGACTTACAGAACAATGATGTTAGCCACAGTTGTCAGTTACAATGATTGGGAAACTAATATTTCTTAAAACCTCTGTACACTGTAGGACAACAAATGTCTGGGTCAATTCAGATAGGTCTAAGAGTTTCATTTCTAAAATTCATAAAGGATGTTGAAGATAATAAATCAAAAGTTAAGGATTGGGGAATTATTTGTCACTTTGGTCCTATATCTGTGGCAAATTCCTGTAAAAGCTTTCCAAATAGCATTGTCACAGCTCTTTGCTAACTAATTAATGAACTGCACAGATAATGTGATTTCTCCTTTAAAAGCTCTGCATCATTTGGAAAAAAAAACAACCCAGGCACACAATTTCAAAAGGAAGAAAAATTCTATCCATTCTGAGGGATCTGATTATTGTGCAAAGACTTTTCTAGAATTATTTTTGTGCCTTGCATTCTTTTCTGGAAATCTTACAAGTATAATTTATTTTCTAATCTTTGTAAAAGCAAGTGAAAACTGTTGCTAGAGAAAGATGAGAGCGGAGCATGAATAAAAGGGAAAACTAGGAAAAGAAAGGAAAGAAAAGAAAGGAGACAGTAGAAGGAGGGAGGGAGCAGGGAAAATGTGAAGGTCAGGAAAGGAAAGGAGGAGGGAAGAAGATAATGAGTAAGGTCAGGAAGTTAAGATGTGGGAGAGGAAATGAGGTGGGAGGAAATGAGGGGTTGAGAGAAAGAGGGGGAAAAGGAGGAAAATACTGGGGAAGGAGGAAGGAGGAAAGGAAAGGAGAAGTTTGGAGGAAAGGGAAAAGAATTTATTAACTGGGCAGCGTCCAACAGTAACCTATCTATCTGGTTTGTTTTACTTCTAATGTAAAAAAAAAATACCCACAAGTGATGTGAATGCTACTTTGGTTTTCTATTTGCACACTTTGTCATTAACTTGATAAACAAAACTCTTGGTAATAAAAATCTTATATTTTTAGTATGAACTTTGGAATGTCAAGTTCTCATTAATGTGTGACATTAGCATGCTATATAGAACCTCATAGGAGCAAAATGACTTGTAGATCATGAATTTTTCCCCATAAAACAAGGAATGTGGCAGTTTCTTCTGCTATTTGCTCCAAGAGGGATTATTTCTAGTGAAAGCAGCAAAATTCTGTATAGGCCTCCAGACAGACATTTATTCAGCAAAACTTTACTGAGTGCCAATCAAGTTCCAGACACTAAAGTCAGTGTCAGAGATATAGAAATCAGTACAGTCTTATCCCCATTTCCGTCCCTGAGATGCTTTCTCTTTTTATTGGCAAAGCTCTGAAAACAATCCACAGGTTATTTTACATTTCCCTGCATGACACCTGCCTATAATCAGTGCTGAAATCCAATTACACACACATCGAAAGAAAACAATCCACAGAACAACTGAGAAAAAGAAGTCTTAGTTATCAATTGGCATCACTTTCAAGAGTTAACACATTCTGTTTTTATGCATCTGCCTAACAAGAGAGAGAAAACTAAGGGAGGTCTGTACTGTTTGAGTATCCAGTTTCAGATCAGCCTATGAAAAACCAGTTTTAGCAGCGAGTACTCCTTCAATGATTGGAGACATAAAGTAATAAGCTTGCACAAGTGGGAGTTGCTGTGTCTTCTGCTACAGATGGTGCCTGTTTGTCACACCTGCTGATAAACAAAATAATGCCGCTCACTTCACCATGAATAGCAGCATCGTATTACCAAATCTTTCTTACCTTTCCTCGCTTGCAAAATGAATGAGATTCACCATTGAAATATCTCCTTAGAAGCTTCTGCTGACCGGAAACTTGTTCAGGAGTGTCTCTGAAGTATCTGGAAAATAGAATTGAAGTCTTTTTTTTTTTTTGCCATAGAAGCAGGACTGTGTTCCTGCAATACATGCTTTCTCTTTCATTTTCCTAAAGAGTCAGCCCTTTCCAGAAAAGCACCTTCTGTTAGTTAGTTAAAATGCCAGTTAGCACTTACGGCTTCAGAGCAGTTTCAGATACCCGGTTCTTGCAAGCAGCAAAGAGCAAAGAGAATTCTTGG
Source organism: Nannospalax galili (assembly GCF_000622305.1). NCBI lineage: Eukaryota > Metazoa > Chordata > Mammalia > Rodentia > Spalacidae > Nannospalax > Nannospalax galili. The sequence continues at coordinate 276,744 of NW_008355642.1, forward strand.
GTGCCCTCTGGAACACTTGAATGAAAGCAGCCTGAATTAGTTAGGTCCTGGTTCCTCCCTTTGAAGGCGACAGTTCAGACTGTAGGAAAGGTAGCAATTCCACCCCAGCTCAGCTCTGCCTGAGCAAGTGGAGCCCCAGTGGGAGGGAGGAGATAAGAGAGCAAAGTTTGTACAAGCCTTTAACCCTTTCAAGTCTTCTTCATTGAATGTGTAGGATTAGCTAAGGCGTCCTCTTTATAAAAACTGCTCCATGTGTCATTTAAGGGAATAAGATTTATTGCTCAATTCAAGAGATTTATTTTTCCCCACCTCGGTTTTACAGCAATATGGGCTCAGAATTGAAAGCAAACATGCCAGGATGTGGTGGTATTTAAATAATTCCATCTTTACAAACACAATGCATGCATATATATATTTCCGGGCTTTGGAAACTTATTTTAGGCACCAAGTTAATAAATTTAGTTTGCATATTTGGGGAAAATTTAACAGCAATCTGTTTCCAGTTAAGGGGAGAACATCTTTGAAGGATGGGCTTATATGTTCTGTTAGAAGTATACCATCTACCTGTAGTTTAAGAGCTCTATCTTATACAATCTAAGAAGAGGATTAGCACGTAAAATTTTATTTTAGTTTTTGTGCATGAGAGTTTTGCTTGCTTGTGTGAAATTGCACCATGTTTGTGCAATGCCCATGGAGGCCAGAGGAGGGTGTTGGATCCCCAGAACTGGAGTTACTGACTCCTGTTAGCCTCCAGGTGGGTGTTAGGAACCGAACCCAGGTCATCTGTAGGAACAACCATTGCTTTTAACCATTAAACCATCATTCTAGATCCAAGATTGGTATTTTTTGAGGGCCAGAGAGTCATAGAGCATTAATAGCAGTGCTTTGTGAATCATTAAGAAATAGTTGGGCTGGACATGTGGCTCAGAGGTAGAGTATTTTCATAGCATGCATGAGGCCCTGGGTTTGATTGCCAGCACTGAGAAATATTACTGCTCTGGTTTTCCATTCATTCTCACATTCTCCTTAACAACCCTTGCATCACAAGTGTTTTCATTCCCCTCCCTCATTCTTGTGGTTAAAGATTGCTTGAGCCTCTCTTTGGAATCTTGGCTGCCTTTCTTACCAGCATGACTTAGGACCTTCATCCTTAAACAGGTAGAGGGGATTTCTCAAACTGTCAAGGTATCCTTAAGAGTAGTAACTGTGCAGGGCATGGTGGTGCATACCTTTAATACCAGCACTTGGGAGGCAGAGGCAGGTGGTGCTCTGTGAGTTTCAGGCCAGCCTGGTCTATATAAAGAGTTCCAGGCCAGCTGGGGCTATAGGGGGACCCTGTCTCAAAAAGATAAAAATGAGTAATAACTGTATAGGATAAAGCTGCTATAATTTCATGGAGAATTACATGAATATTTGGTTAGGGAGAACATATATAATTCAAGTGATTATTCTAAACATAGTTTGTATGACAATGCACACATTATACAATAAGATACAATGTTTGTATGCATTTTTATGAGGAAAAATGGGACAAATAAATTTGGCACTTGGGTTACCTAGACTTCCTGAGCATAGTCATCCTCTGCTGTTTTTTTTTTTTGTTGTTGTTGTTGTTTTTGTTAAAAAGATCAAAGGTCACTGTGTATCAGAAATATCAGGGACTTTGAAGTCATAAAGCTCTTAAAATCAACCTCACCTTTGATCTGTGTTATCTAGATTGCCTTAGGAAAGTAAATTTTTGTGAGATGAATTTTTCTTGTATATAAAACAGAGGGAATTGCTATGGAGAGATTATATGGGAAAGCATCTTTAACACGTCTCAATAAGTGCTAATGTCTCAAATTTTTAGATGCCAAAAGAGGATGAGGTTGACTTTCCTAACTGAAGATTTCACCATGGGTAGTTTCCCTTTTATTACATAGAAAAAATAATGGTTATATAACAAGATATTAAAATTCAAGTTTCCAGGAAGATAAATAGATGTTCTACAATAGATGAGAAATTCTGCAGCCATTTCATTAAAGACTTTACAAAGCAAATGCTCCCAGAAATAACAAGTATTACTGTAGAGGGGAGGGGAAAAATAAATTTGTGGAACTACTTCTTTGCAGAGAGTTATTGCCATCTTTTTTAAATTTTTTGACTTGTATTAATCATTTTCTTTAATTCAGCAAGTGTTCTAAGAGATCATACCCTTAAATATGGAGAAAGTGGTAAATCATTTCTAAGAGCATTTACAGCATGATACTGTGATTTTCTCCTTAAGCAGAAGATTACAGATGTCAGTTCACACCTAATTAAACACGCCATCCTCCTCTCCTATACTTATTTTTGACAGCTGATGGTGACATTTTATTTTCTCTGTTTCAACAGCACTATCATATTAAAATTGATCACATTTCTGTCTCAAAATTATCAACAACTTAGGATAGTTTTTTTCCAATTCTGTGAAAAATGTCATGGGGATTTTGATTGGCATTGTGTTGAATCTATATATGATTTTTGGAAGGATGGTCATTTTCACAGTATTAATTCTTATGATCCATGAGCATGGGAGGTCCTTCCATCTACTGGTGTCTTCTTCCTCAATCTC
>NW_008355642.1:279578-281512 GCF_000622305.1 Nannospalax galili
CATCCAATCAGCTCAGAGGTCACGTATTAGCATGCAGGCCCTTCTCATAGCATAACTCAGCGTTCACGAGGTGACCATGTGTCCTTCACTGGCTGAGCTACAATCAGTATTACTTCTCCTTATTGTTGCCGTGCCAAGCTGGCTAGCTGGCTCTGCCTTCACCTAAGCTGCTCAGCGCCATCTTATTACCGTACCTCCACAAGTTTTTCTCCATTTAGAATGATTCTAGCTATGGGTTTGTTATATATGGCTTTAATTATGTTGAGGTATGTTCCCTCTAGTCCAATTCTCTCTAGGACTTTGAGCATAAAAGCATGTTGAATTTTGTCAAAGGCCTTCTCTGCATCTATTGAGGTGAACATATGATTCTTGTGTTCGAGTCCATTTATATGATTTTTGATGTTTATTGACTTACATATATTGAACCATGCCTGCATCTCTGGGATAAAGCCGACTTGATCATGGTGGATGATCTTTTTGATATGTGTCTTTATGTGGTTTGCAAGTATCTTGTTGAGAATCTTTGCATCTATGTTCATTAAGGATATGGGTCTATAGTTTTCTTTTATGCTTGTATCTTTACCTGGCTTTGGTATTAGAGTGATTCTGGCTTCATAGAAGGAATTTGGAAGTTCTCTCTCCATTTCTATCTTTTGAACAATTTAAGTAGTATTGGATGTAGATCTTTAAATGTCTGACAGAATTCTGCTGTAAATCCATCTGGTCCTGGGCTTTTATTTGTCGGGAGGTTTTGTATTACTGTTTCAATTTCTTTTTGTGTTATGGGTCTGTTTAAGCTCTTCATCTCTTCTTGGTTTAATTTTGGTGGTTCCCATGCCTTTAGATATCTGTCCATTTCTTTTAGGTTTTCAAATTTAGTAGCATATGGGTTTTTAAAGTATTCCCTTATAATGTTCTGTATCATTCCGGTGTCTGTTGTGATGTTTCCCCTTTCATCTCTGATTTTGTTGATTTGAAGGTGATCTTTCTTTCTTTTCACAAAAGATCTCAGATAGCCAAAACTACCCTGAGCACTAAGAGCAATGCTGGGGGGATTACTATACCAGATTTCAAGCTGTATTACAGAGCTATAGTCACAAAAGCAACATGGTACTGGCACAAAAATAGACCCATAGACCAATGGAACAAAATTGAAGACCCAAATATGAGTAAATACAATTTCAGCCACCTGATATTTGACAAAGGGGCCAAGAACATTAACTGGAGGAAAGACAGCATGTTCAGCAAATGGTGCTGGCAAAACTGGATCTCCACTTGTAGAAAAATGAAACTAAACCCCTATCTTTCACCCTGCACGAAAGTCAATTCGAAATGGCTCAAAGACCTCAATGTAAAGCCTGAAACTCTGAAAGTATTAGAAGAAAACTTTGGAAACAACTTACAAGACATACACGTAGGAAAGGATTTTCTACACTGGACATCAATTGCCCAGGAAACAAGGGCAAGAATTAACAAATGGGACCTCATTAAACTAAAAAGCTTCTGTACATCAAAGGAGACAACCGAGGAAGCAAACAGAAACCCCACAGAATGGGAGAAAATCTTCACCAGTGACACATCCAACAGAGGTTTACTAACCAGACTATATAGCGAACTCAAAAAACAGAGAACCAAGACAAGAAGCAACCCAATTGAAAGATGGGCTAAGGAGAGATCTAAACAGAGAGTTCTCAAAGGAAGAAATAAAGATGGCCAAGAAACATCTCAAAAAATGTCCAACATCATTAATATTTAGGGAAATGCAAATTAGAACCACTTTAACATTCCACCTTACCCCAGTCAGACTGGCTAAGATCAAGAAAACAAATGATACCAAATGTTGGAGAGGATGTGGGGAAAGGGGATCACTCATCCACTGCTGGTGGGGCTGCAAACTGGTTCAACCCCTATGGAAAGCAGTGTGGAGAACTCTT
>NW_008355642.1:281994-286847 GCF_000622305.1 Nannospalax galili
GGAGGGGTGAGACAATGAAAAAAAATTATCAACAACTTCTAGAGTGATGCCAATACCAATATACTGAAATCCCCTAAAACCAGATTTCTGTTGTTCTGTAAAAGTAACTGACTACCAAATAACTAGTATTTTACAAAGAAGAAAAAAATTAAAGCCTTCTCATATCAATTAATCTTGCTAAACTTTAAGAGCCAAATATACCAATTATGCCTATAGAACAGTAAGAGAATAAATCTATTACTAACAGAACTAAAAGAAAGGCAAAAAGACCAACAAATTCCCATTTTTTAAAAGGTGACTCCATGTTTGGCAAAATAATTTCTTTAAAATAAATTTATCACAATCATTGGAGATGTACATATTAAGAATCTTTTAAACATTAAAAATTATTTCAATGTATTAAGTACTATTAGGAAAATAATCCTACTGAGAAAGCAACATTACAAGCACTATAAAGCTTGAACAATCTCTTTAAAAACTTTCTAGCTCTAAAATTCTGATACAATATTTTATTTAGTTTTTGTAGATTTTAAACTGAATTTTTGTGTTTTTCATACAGAACATCTTAATCATCTTTATACTGCCTTTCCCATTAGCACCCTCCCCTCCACTGGATTTCATCCTTTTTGTCATTTGTGTTAAGGCCTATGGAGTCAAGTTAGTGTCCCCAGATGTCCCTCAGTGCAACTAATTCATTGGGGTCTAGTCAGCCTATCTGGAGTCTCTCCTTTAAAGAATAAAACTCTCCCTCACCCAGCGATAATCAGCTGCCAATAGCTAAGATTGGGGCCTGCTGCCCCTTTCCACAATTCTATGCTGTGTTTTTTGTCTGCTTGAGTTGGCATGGGTCTTGTGCATGTTGTCACTGTTGTTGTAGGTTCATATGAGCAAGGTCCCAGGAACCTAAATTTCTCTATTTCCATATTGCCATGCATCTCCTCCCCTGGCTCTTACAATCTTTCCACCCACCTCTTCCACAATGGTCCTTGAGCCCTGGTGGGTTTAATATAGGAGTGCTCTCCAAGGACTCTCACTCTCCAGACTCTCATTCTCTATGCTTTGGCCATATGTATCCTTTTGTGTTCATGACCCTCTGTTGCATGAGGGAGCTTCATTGATGAGAGTTGTGTATTCTCTCTACCCCTTGTTCCACTATGTTCTGTGAGCCTTAGGTGTAGAGGTTCCATTTTAGATGTGTTACTTAGGGTTGGGCAATTCACAGAAAATCTCTGTGTGTGACCAGCTGTGGAATTCTGTAATCGTCTCTGTCTGTTGCAAAAGAAGCATCTTTGATGAGTGGTAACTAGAATACTTGTTTTTAAATATAAGGATCCATATTTAGCATATAGTAAGAAATTACATTTGTCTAGGGGTGTGACGGCCTTGGGGTTTTCTCCAAGATCTATGACCTCTCTAGTCATGTGTATTTGGTTATGCTTAAAGTACCACACATGAATTTCCTCCCATTGAGTAGACTTTAAATCCTATTAGGTAGCTGTTGATTACCCCAAGATAAAAGTGCCACTTCTGCCCCAATATAGTTTGCTGTGCCAATCATGGTTGTGTTTATTAGGCCTTAAAACTGGAGTTGGACCATCCTTTGTTGTTCTCGCTTCCCAGCATGCGTAGTGTTCCATTTCCCCAGGCAGCAGGTTACTAATACATGCTAAGTTACAGTGAGAGGGTGTTTTACCAGACCTTGACATTTCTTCCCTGCATCAGAGAGGCAGAGGGTTAGAGCTAAGAAAGCTAATGTGACCCTTTGCAGGAGTAGGGAGCCTGATGGTGTTGGAATTGTTTTGTATTCTCATAGTCTGTTTGGAATACATTTGTTTTCTGGGAACCAAATGGAGGTTAGCTTATTCTGGACCCTGGGTCCAAGGGGTCAGAGCCACCTGGATCAGGGGTGTCAGGAATCCCAGCATCAGGAAGCTGAAGATAACTGTTGAATTCTTGGCACGGAAGGAATTGAAAACCTAAGCAGAGAAGCATCATTCTAGAACTCAGAATATAGAAATGGTCTCCACAGTCACAGAAACTCTTATAAAACACAGAAATCCTGAGAGTGGGAAGCCATTTCAGTAAGAGAGAAACGACCAATATCCTTATTTTCTTTCTGTTTTTCTATTTCCATCCTTGTGAAAATCTAGACAGAAATTGACAAGTGGAAGAAAAAAAAACCAACAACAAACAACCCCATAATTCCTCCTCCAAAGACACACACAATCTACGGGCTTCAATATGGAGAAGGGGAGGAGATCTTATCTGGAGTAAGACTGAAGAGATTGTCTTTTTCTTTTCCTTTTCTTTATTGAGACCCAGTCTCATGTAGCCCATATTGGCCTCCAAATCACCATGAATCCTGATTCTGATCCTCATCCTCATAATGCCTCCACCTCCAAATTGCTGGGATTACAGGCCTATGCCACTGTACCCAGTAAGACTGAAGAATTTGGTTAATCTCTTAGATTGACTGCATACTACTTTGCTGAATCAAAATAATGTTTTGTCATTTAATGTGATGGTTGAATTGCCATCTGTCTGAGCTGTCATCTAGACTCAGGGAAAGCACACTCCAATGAAGTATAGTTTATTGGGCCTCAAAGAAACAATGATAAATTGCACTTTAAAAGTACAAGTTGTGGGCTAGAGAAATGGCTCAGTGGTTGAGAGCACTGGCTGCTCTTTCAGAGACTTGGGTTTGGTTCCCAGCACCCACATGTTGGTTAACAATTATCTGTAACTGCAGTTCCAGGGGATCTGATGCCCTCTTCTGTCTTCCACATGTACACTCACTTACATACATGCAGGGAAAACAGTTATACATATAAAATTAAAAAAAACTACATATTCAAAAAAGATTAAAAAAACAGTTGTGGGCTAGTGAGATGGCTCAGTAAAAGTATCTGTCGTGAAGATGTGAGGACCTGAATTCAGTTTTGTAGCACCCTCATAAGAATGAAGGATGATGAAAGGTATCTGTAATCTCAACGTTGAGGGGCCAGAGACAGAAAGATCACTGGAGCGTTTTTTACCAGCCATCCAAGCTAAATAGATGAGCTCCAGTTTCGATGAGACCCTGTCTCAAAAATAAGGTGGAGACTGCTGATGGAAGATCCCTGATGTTGACTTTTGTACCCCACGTGAATGTGCAAACATATGTGTGTATGTACCTACATGCATACACATAAACACCTCTCTCTCTCTCTCTCTCTCTCTCTCTCTCTCTCTCTCTCACACACACACACATAAGCAATTGTACTTCCAACTGATTCCTTTATTCAACAAGCATCAGAGTGTGTATTATGTTCCATGTGTTGGGATAGGAATAGTCATACGGTGAAATGAAGAAAGACTCCTTGCCCTTGAATTGCTTATTGTCTACAACAAGGTTAATAAAATATTTCTTTTTCTGTAGAGGGCCAGATAGCAGGTATATTAGACTTTATGGGAGATGTGTGATTTCAATTGCCTCCCTCCCTTCCTTCCTTCCTTCCTTCCTTCCTTCCTTCCTTCCTTCCTTCCTTCCCTCCCTCCCTCCCTCCGTACGGTTGCTAGGTACGGTTCTTTAAAAAAGAAAAAAATTCGGGTTCTTTCTTTCTTTCTTTCTTTCTTTCTTTCTTTCTTTCTTTCTTTCTCTCTCTCTCTCTCTCTCTCTCTTTCTTTCTTTCTTTCTTTCTTTCTCTTCTCTTTCTCCCAAGCCTCCTCTTTTCCTTCATATTTTGGGATCCTTCTTTCAGACAAGGTATCACTATGCATCCCTGGTTAGCCTGGAATTCACTATGTAGATCAGGATGGACTTGAATTTATGATAATCCTCCTGCCTCTGCTTCCTGAATATTGGACTTATAGGCATTCACTAACATGCTCAGCTGTATGTGTTTTTTTTGGGGGGGGGACACAGATTTTACTCTATAGGCTTTATCATACACATAATAGTTACATTAAATTGGGCAAGGTGGCAATAAACAAAGGCGTTACCAGGAGAGAGGATCCAAATACCATCAAAATATATTGTATGAAAATCAAAAAATTCAATTAAAAAGTTTTTAAACAAAAAAAATGTCCTGTAGAGATCCAGTTACAGCACTCCTGAACATTTACAGAAAAGAAATCAAAATCAATATACAACAAAGAAATCTACATTCCTGTGCTTACTGCAGTGCTATTCACAATATCCAAGTTATGGGATCAGCCCGGGTGTCCATCAACTGATGAAGAACATGGTCTGCATAAACACAAAAGAGTTATTAAGCCCTAAAGAATGAAACCATGTCATATGCCAGAAAAATGGATGGAATTGTGTTATGCACAACGCTAAGATCATTACGTTAAGCAAAATATATTAAACTCAGAAATAAAAATGTTGCATGTTTTCTCTCATGCGTGGAATCCAGTTTTTTTTTTTACAATTAAAGTTACAGTTTTAACAATATACAAAATATTACAGTAATTCAGATTTTTTGGAATAATGATTACAGATTTGATAAATACATTTTATATCTCATAATAGCGATGAAGATTATACAAAAGCTATTAAAACAATTATAAGAATAAATTCAATTGTCACTTAAGTATCTAAAGCTATTTTCCTTTGCGTTCTTCCAGAATGATTTGTTCTTATTCTTTACCTTAATTTGAGGGACTTCAAGAAGATACTTGTTTTTTTTTTTTTTCATACAGAAGAATTCATTCCAAGGCAATTGACACTGAGACGTTTTCACATGCATTTCTAATCTCTATATACGTGACTACCACTGGTCACAGTCGCCCACCTTCTGAGCACCTCGGCATCTGAGCATGATTACTAACTCGTCAGATAGACAGCCTTCCTCTCCCACTAGAGGCTCCAT
>NW_008355642.1:289045-289548 GCF_000622305.1 Nannospalax galili
CCAGTACCATATTGTTTTTATGACTATAGCTCTGTAGTACAGCTTAAAATCTGGTATAGTAGTCCCCGCAGCATTGCTCTTAGTTCTCAGGGTTGTTTTGGCTATCTGGGGTCTCTTGTGCTTCCATATGAATCTTAAGGTAGATTTTTCTAATTCTGTGAAAAATGTCATAGGGATTTTGATTGGCATTGCATTGAATCTATATATGACTCTTGGTAGGATGATCATTTTCACAATATTAATTCTTCCATGAGCATGAGAGGGCCTTCCATCTTCTGATGTCTTCCTCAATTTCTTTCTTTAAAGAGTTAAAATTTTCCTTGTAGAGCTCTTTAATGTCTTTGGTCAGGTTTATTCAGAGATATTTTATTTTTTTGTGGCTATTGTGAATGGGAGGGTTTCCCTGTGCTCTTTCTCTGACTGCTTGTCATTGGTATATAGAAAGGCTATAGACTTTTGTAGGTTAATTTTGTAACCTGCCACTTTACTGAATGTGTTAATAA
>NW_008355642.1:290137-290676 GCF_000622305.1 Nannospalax galili
TGTGGTCTGATAGAACACATGGAATTATTTCAATCTTTTTGTATTTGCTGAGCTTTGTTTTGTGCCCCAGTATATGGTCGATTTTGGAGAAAGTTCCATGGGGTGCTGAGTAGAAACTATGTCCTTTGGTGTTTGGGTGGAATACTCGGTAGATATCTGTTAAGTCCATTTGATATATGGTTTTGTTTAATTCAGATGTCTCTCTGTTAAGTCTCTGGCCTGTTGACCTATCTAATGGAGATAGTGGGGTATTGAAGTCCCCTACTATTAATGAGTTGGTGTTAGTTTGGGTCTTAAATTCCTGTAGCATTTTTTTTATGAAGTTGGGTGCACCAGAGTTTGGTGAATATATGTTCATGATTGTAGTATCTTCTTGACTGATTGTTCCTTTGATCAAAATGAAATAGCCCTGTTTGTCTTTTCTGGTTAGTTTCAGTGCAAAGTCTATTTTGTCAGATATTAGCATTGCTATGCCTGCTTTTTTCTTAGTGCCATTTGCTTGGTATATTTTTTTCCATCCTTTCACTTTGAGACCCAAA
>NW_008355642.1:291879-302430 GCF_000622305.1 Nannospalax galili
TGGAGGGCTGCACTATAGACTTACCCCAAGAGGCCTGAGGATAGTAGTGCAGGCTAGGAGAGTTAGCCGGTGGTGCAGGACCAGGGAAGCAGAGAGAGGTGGGGGCATGGCCAGGACCAGAAGCGCTGCTCCTGGGGCCCAAGTAAGGGACTGAGTTGGTCTGGGTGAGAAGGATCAGGAAGCAGTATTGGTTCCCCAGGTGTCTGAATGGCGCAGGGCCCAAACTAGGAGTATAGAACGGCGGGAGGGATGGAAGGGTGAATGTGGCTTAGGGAATCCCGGCGAGGAGAGCTACGCTATAGACTTACCCCAAGAGGCCTGCGGATAGTAGTGCAGGCTAGGAGGAGCTGTATATGTTTTTAAAGCACCTCTTTAAACAGTGTATGGCACATTGGTAATCCTAGCACTTGAGAGGCTGAAACTGGAGGATAGCTGCAGATACTAAGCCAGCCTGTGCTACATGATGAGTTCCAAGCCAGTCTGGGCTACAGTATGTAACCCTATCTCAAAAAAAAGCAACAAAAATAAGTGAATAAGTAAATAAAACAACCATTTAAAACTGAAAATTGTTCTTATTTAGAGAACTGAACAAAAAGATGCTGTGTGTCAGAGTTGGTCTGTGGACCCTTGTTTTGCTGGTTCTAAACTACAGACAAAACAAAAATTTAAGCACTACAAATTACTGTACATTAATATATATTTTTTACAAAACGTTTAGTCAATATCATGATCATTTTATTACATTTAGAAATCCACAGCAATGTGTGAAAAAAGTCTACATTAAAACCCTTTGTCGAAATGCTTTACACGTTCCTAGAACAAAAATTAAAATATCCTGCTATACAGTTAGTCAAAATACAGTTCTTGAAATTTTTTTGCCCACACATGTGAGTATTGTCAAAGACATGGATTCCTGGTAGCTAGGCACTGCTATATCTGTGCTTGGCTGAATTCACAAATCTGTTGTAACCTGTAACTTCCCTGTCACTTCTCTGGCTCTCCTCTCCTACTAAGCTTTGTTTCTCAGCAATAATTAGAACCTTCTTCCACCACCATAGCTACTGCTGTTACTGCTGGAAGCATTTTAGTTTTGTGGTTTGCAAAGTATTGACACTTACCACCATAGGAGCCAGAACTTCTGCTTCAAACGTTTCTTTCCTTCATAGGCCCAAAATTTGAAAATTGCTTACTGAACTTGCCCAAGTCACTGTAGCTTCTTCTATCACCTCAAAATTGCTTTCATGAGCACCATCAATGTCCTTCACCTCCTCTATTATAGCTGAAGTACTTACCACTCCTGCCACAGCCACTGCCCTAGTTTCCATAAATCTGTCCACAACTCCCATAGCATCTGCTGCTTCCAGGGCAAACAGGGATCCATCCTTCATAACCACCATCATCACCAAATCCATCATTACTATCTGCTGGCTATCCATTACCATGGCAGCTTCCACCAAAGCCACCATGACCACTGAAGTTTCCTCTATCACCAAAATTGTTATCACCACCAAAACCACCTCCATGACCACCACCAAGGTTTTCAGGGCCACTTCCACTTCTTCGCCTAGATGAAACAATACCAATCTCTTCATATGTCATGGCTGGGGCCATTAGTAGGATGGTATTTCTGTATGACAAACCTTTAAAAATATTTTATTTTTATGTGTATGAGTGTTTTGTCTGCATGTATGTAAATGTACCCGTGTCATGCAATGCCTGTGAAGGTCAGAAGAGAGTATCAAATTCCCCTGGAAATTAAGTTATGGATGGTTGTTAGCTGCCATGTGGGTGGTGGGAATGGAACCCGGGTCTTCTGCAAAAGCAGTCAGTGTTCTTAACTGCTGAGCCATCTCTTCAGCCCCCTGTATAGCAATCTTATCAGTGGAGTCACAATCATCAAAGGGAACTAAAACAAAGTCCTTCTTCCCTCCACTGCCTCTGTCCATCATGATTTCAATCACTTCAACTTTCCCACAGTGTTCAAAATAATCTTGGTAATGTTCTTCGATTGTTTTTAAGCCACCAATGAAAATCTTTTTCGCAGCTAAGTGGGCACCTTTTCTTTGAGAATGTTTTCACACAGATCCCTCTGGCCACACAACTCTTCCATCCACCTTGTGTGCCTTGAATTCATGGATGTATCTACCTTTTCTACAGTGGCATGAAAGACAAATCTGGAGCACTTTGTGTTTGGAGCTCTCATTATCACACAGTTGGTGAATGTTCTGCATTGCTCAGAATGATTCCCTAGACTCTCATTGGTTGTTTGGAAAGTCAGCCTTCCACTGAAGAGCTTCTAAAGCTGTTCTGGCTCTTTAGGAGACAATGGTGAGGACAAGCAGATGAGAGACATCAGCAACACTTCCTCTACTACAGCTATAAGCAGAAAAGAGTAAGCTAAGAAATGTATCCCACCTTACAATAATTATAATTGAAGATATGTATAGGACGCTGAGAGGTAAAAAAGAAAAGCACTATTTAACACTGATTAGGAAATCAAACTTCTAGGAAGATGCCGTGTTGACTTGAAGGATGAGTAGGATGTAGAATAAAGAAATGAATGGTGTCAAGGCCAAGGAAGCTACCAAATCTTGATTCTCTCTCTGTCTCTCTGTCTCTCTGACTCTCTGTCTCTCTGTCTCTCTCTCTCTCTGTCTCTCTGTCTCTCTCTCTCTCTCTGAAGGTCAAAGGACAACATATACATGTCAGTTTTTTCCTTCTACTTTGTGGGTCCTGGGGATTGAACTCAAGGTTGTCAGTCTTCATGACAGGTACCTCTATCTTCTGAGCTGTCTTACCAGCCCTTGGTTCACTTTAGAAATTGCAGAAAGGTAACTGAACTTTATAGATGTTCAGTATTTTGTTCAAGGTCGCACAACTGCTGTGTAATGGAATCTAGACTCAACACACTTGTGCTCTGAGCCACTGTATCATATTGCAGCCCTACTGTTAATGCTATGTCTGAAATCTACTTCAAGTATTTGCAGATCAGCACATATGTTTGGCTCGCTTCTAATTTCTTTGTGGGTGAAAATGTCAAAGTTCTAAAAGGGCTTGACAACCTATAAGAGAATAAATCAATAATGTTGGATTGGCTTAATTAGACCTCTGTTTTAAGAACAACCCCTTTTCCCCAATGAGACTTAGACACTGTTCAAATTCAAGGAGTTTTTTTTTGTTGTTGCAGTTTCATGCTTACAGAAAGTTTTTTTCTTCTTCTGGTAGCTAAGCTAGAGTAACAGTATAATGTGTGTGTTTTACATTCTTGTTATAGATTTAGACATTTAGGAGGTATGGAAACCTCTGGCTTGCAGTACAGTTCCCATCTTCATCAATCACACTGATGACCTTAGGTCACTGAGTTTACTCAGCATAGATTAAATCTGTCAAGTTTTAATTGATTACTTGATGGAGTTTTTACTGAGGTACCATGGTCTAGAAAGCTAGATTAGCCATGCAGTCACTACTCTCTGAAAAACACTCACCATAAATACTGCCGTGCATCCTTAAAGTCAGCAGGAATAGAGGGAGAAATGGGGAGGGGAGAATGGGAATGACCCAACCTTTGCTGTTTCTGACTTTCCAGTGGTCAGTGGGTCTTAATCAGGGCGATGTTTTACAACTGGGGAATTCATTCAAAAGACAGAAGCTTGGTTCAATCTCAGACAGTCTGTAGGCCAAAGGCTCATGAATTATTTTTTTTTCTGAGACAAGGTCTCATTATGTAGTTCTGGGTGGCATGGAACTTGCTATGTACACAAGGTTACCTCAAACTCACAGAGATCTGCCTGACTCTACCTCCCAAATGCTGGGATTAAAGGCATGAGTCATGCCTGGCCATGAATATGTATTTTTTTTCTTTTTCTAGTCAGGGCGATGTTTTACAACTGGGGAATTCATTCAAAAGACAGAAGCTTGGTTCAATCTCAGACAGTCTGTAGGCCAAAGGCTCATGAATTATTTTTTTTTTCTGAGACAAGGTCTCATTATGTAGTTCTGGGTGGCATGGAACTTGCTATGTACACAAGGTTACCTCAAACTCACAGAGATCTGCCTGACTCTACCTCCCAAATGCTGGGATTAAAGGCATGAGTCATGCCTGGCCATGAATATGTATTTTTTTTCTTTTTCTAGATTTATTTGTGTATGTGTATGGTGGGGGGTGCAGTTGCCTATGGAGGACGGAAGAGGGAGTCAGATGCCCTGGAACTGGCGTTACAGGTGGCCTGATGCAGGTCCTGGGTTCAGTTTTCAGCACGCACATTGGGCCACCTGTAAGTTAAGTGCTGTTAACTGCTGAGTGATTTTTCCAGCCCCAAGGGTGTACCTCAGGCTGGCCCTGAATGCCTGAACCTCCTGTCTCTGCCTCTTTAGTATATCTTCCTGCTCTGTGTCACCATGGACAGCTTGTATTTTGAGACATGGTCTAGCTGTGTAGCCCAGGTTACCTGTGTACACTCATGGTCCTCCTGAGTGCTGGGATTCCAGGTGTGGTGGTAAATCTTGTCAATTTGACAGGATCAAGCTCAGGGCTTGTCTGAGGGATTTTCTGATTAACTGAGGGAAGATGGCTGCTTCACACTCCTCCCGCCATGACAGCAACAAGAGAAATAGCTGATAGTATAGATGTGTGTCACCCTGCCAGGCTTTTAGTTTACTTCGAGTTTACTTCTGACCTGTGTTGTCAGAGTAGGCTGAGCTAACAGGAAAGGCAGCACAGCTCAAGTGATACAAAGTGGAGGCTGGAGAGATGGCTCAGACCAGGATAGTTCAGATCACAGCACCCTCTTTGGGCAGCTCAAAACCTCCTGTAGCTAAACTCCAGGGGTGGGGATCCAATGCCCTCCTCTGGCCTCCTAGGTACCCACAAACACAAATAAAATCAAAAGACAAAAGTTCCAAGACAACAGGACAGGAAACAGACTGTGATTGCATTCTGTGAACCTGTCACCACCTTATGCTTTGGGCACTGTAGCACCAGCTGTTACAGGGGCTCAGGGTCCTGACACCTGATGTTCATCCAGGAGCAGAATCCTAGCAGGTGCTGCACACTGCTGCTAAAAGCTAAAAGTACAAAAGCTACCCAGTGCCAGTCTCTGGTGATTAAAGCGTAAGAGGCCTCCAGCCTCAGTGCCCAGAACCACTAGCCTCTGTCTTCCAAAGCCTGAGGCAGCATGCCGCATTTAGGGCTGGAGCTATGAGGCTCTGGATGGCCAGTCCAGCCCCTCTGCTTCAGGGACCTTAAGGACAATGTTTATTGAGGGTGGGGAGCTTTTTGAGACAGGTTCTCGTGTAGCGCAGGTTGTCTTGAACCTTCTGAATGCTGGAATTAGGGATAGGCTACCAGGCCAAGTCTCTCACTGACCTGGAACCAGGATGGCAAAGGGGCAGGCCCCAGCAATCTTCCTATCTCTACCCCCACAGTGCTAGGGTCACAGATAACCACAGGCATGTCTTTTTACATGTGTGCTGGGATTTGACCACAGGACCTCACATTTGCACAGCAATGTTCTTACCCACTGAGCCATCTCTCTTACCCCTCATGGGAATTTCATACAGTATTTTTAGTGCCTCTATGACTGTGGCCCATTAAAGGCAGTCAGGTGTGGCATTTTCCACCTGCCTAAAAGTTCCAGATCTCAGAGCCTGTCCAGTTTCTGGTGAGTAATGCCCAGCTGGTACTGAGGCTCCACAGGGCATGGGGTGACTGTGACACAGTGTCTCTGGGGACAGCAGCTTCTCTGAGCAATGAAGCTCTATCTGAACTTTTTTTCTTTGATATAGGGTCTTCATAGTTCAGGCTGAACTAGAACTCTCAATCCTCCGGCCGAGGTCTCCTGGATGCTGGAATCTCAGGCAGGCATCCTGGGGCCACCTCATTGGTGGGAGCTGGGGACTATGGTGCTCCCTGAGGGATCAGGAAGGCTTTCCTTCAGGACAGAGAGGACCCACCCCCAAGCTGGTCCCAGGCCTGAGGCCACGTGCTGGGGGAGTAGAGGAGCCTGAGAGAAGAGCTGGACTCTGCAGGTCCCAGGCTGGGGAATCAGGGCCTGCCCTGCCTGCCCCAAAGGTCCTGAGTCCTTGGCTCCTTGGATTCCCTGGGGCAGGCAGTGCCAAGGGCAGGTCCCCCAGCCACTGGTGTCCAAGGCACAGTGGGCAGAGCCAGCTACATTTGGGCCTCCCTGGAATGCAAAGTTGGCATGGCCTGGGTTGAAGACCTGCCACTCAGGTCCTGGCTTCAGCCACCAGCTGTGACCATGGAAGGCTTCAGTGTCACTGGAAGGTTCGCCGTCTGATGGCTGCTGCCAGTGGAGACACCAGAGACAACAGGAGGGAGACAAGTGCTGGAAGCATCCAAAACTCTCAGAGTCCACTGTCCACCAGCTGTGTGTGAACCGCAGAAGCCAGGCACTTGGATATCTCATGTCCAGGTTACGAACGAAGAGGGCGTTAATATAAGTCTGAACACATATATAAAAAACAATTTGGCCTTCAGTTAAGGCTCTTACAACGTAACAGTTATGTAAACCAGGATGATAGAGTTTTTGATAATACTACAAAGGGTGCAGAGCTTGTCCTGCATGGGGGCCACTTCATGCTGGTGGTCCCCTGCCTCAACTCCACATGGAGGGGGTGCACACCTCACCCTGCTGGAAGCTTCTCTCTTTGGATCCTTCTGAGAGCCGCAAGCAGGCTCATCAACAGGGGTCCTAGAACAGGTATATTGCCTGCTATGGCCCTCATCCATTAGCCCAGCAGGAATTGTGGGGCAGGCAGTAGGTTGGAGGGCCCGAGTGCTTGCGCCTGTGTGCCAGTAATCATGGTCCAGGGGTTCCAGGGTGTATTAGTCATTTTTCTGTTGCTGTGATAGAAACATTGACCTAAGCAATTTATAGAACGAAAAATTTATTTGAGCTTATGGTTCCAGGGGAATTACAGTCCATCACGGCAGAGAGGCATAGTGGCCGGAGGTGGTTGGAGCAGGAGCAGCAGAAGCTAAGCTCTCACATCATCTGGCAGGCACAGGCAGGCACAGGAAGCAAGAGAGCAACTAGAGATCAGGCAAGGCTTAAGAACTCACTACACCCACCCCCAGTGACCGTGCTTTCTCTAGGATAGCCACACCTTCTAAAACCTCCCAAAACAGCGCCATCATCTGGCGACAAAGTGTCCAAATACTTGGAGCCTATGGGGGACATTTTCATTCAAACTACCACACAGGGTGTCCTGGTTCTGTGGGGAGGGCAGGTGGCTCTCGAGGCCTCATGGGGACAGCAGCCTCCTAGAGAGCAAGTGTCCAGCTGGTCAGGCGTGGGAGTAGTCCTGGAGGGAGCTTTATGTTGGTGGTGGGCATGATGAGGGTCCTCCAGGGCATCTTCACTCTGTGATGAGGCATAGGGGGCCCTTGGAGAGACAGACTCGGGGTTACTGCAGCAGAGGTGTAGATGGACCCTCATCCTGGGCCTGCCACAGGGAAAAGCAGTGGATGCTCCTTTCACACTGACCTTCTGAGCACCCCCACCCCCCCAGCCCCTCCTCTAGGAGGCTCTAGGTGCTGGCCAATGTTTTTGAGCACAGGTTCTCCTCATCAGAGACCCTCAGGTCCAGGTCTGGAAGCCAGTATGTGATGGTCTCCTTTTCCTCCTTGATGGACTGAATCCACTCCATGAGGATCTCCTTCTGGTCTTCATTTCCACCAGCTGCCTCCTCCTACCACAGCACCTCTAGCTCCTCCAGGCTGCTTTCCAGGTTGACCCGGGCCTTGGGACTTGTAGTTGCATTTTGGCGCAGAAGGGAGAGTCTTGGGAAGGCAATACTCTCAGCGGCCTCCAGGTGGTTGATCTCCTCCACCTTCACCTTGTATTTCCTCATCTACTCTTTGATCAGCATCTCCACACACACGTGGTAACTTTCAGCACATCCTTCATGCGGGTCAGTGGGTCTGAGTTTTCAGGGCAGCGCAGCAGGCAGGGTTTGAAGATGATGGCCAGCGCCCCTGGTGACATGCAGTTCATGTCCTCGTCCTCGTCCTCGAGGAGGGCCACTTTGACGAGGTGGAAGATGAGGCGCTCCAGGGAGGTGTGGTTGGCCTCAGGCAGGTGGTCCAGGACAGCATAGATGGCTAGTAACTGCTCCTGCTTCTCTGGAAGATCGACTGCCCTGAGGACGTCCCTATAACAAGCTCCCCAGCTGAATGTCTACTACTGAAATATACAAATACCTAATGAAATAGTTGTATTAAATCCAATTGATATATGCTTAAGAATTTTTCTTGAGCATGATTTATACAGAACCGTACTGACTAGTGTTTCACTACACCGTGTTGAAAACTGATCTTTTACTGCCAAATAAATAGGATGCTATCACATAATATACGATGCTCTTTAATTCTCTCCTCTTAGAAGAAATGGAAGGAATAGAAAATTAAACTTGAAATAATTTTATATATTTCAGTAAGTTAAAGATGAAACACAGATTATAAAGCATTTATTACATCAATATCCCAAGATACCAAAGGAGAGCAAACATTAGATTAATAGAAATGGGACAAGGAGAATGAGAGAGAGGCAGAGAAAGAGAGACAGAGAGAGGGAGAGAGGGAGAGAGAGAGAAAGAGAACCATCAAAGAAGAAATACAGGAAAAATTTCCAGTGTTTATTCAGATGAAAGTTTGGAATATAAAGTGTGGAGATACCCTAAAGGCACTTTATAGAGAAAATAGGTAATTTAGAAAGAAACGAAAATGATACTGACATCAGATTTCTCATAAACATTCTCACAAGTAAGACAAAATGGGAACGATGCTTTCAAAGCTCTGAAAAATATTCAGAAATGAATAGAAGTTTTATATTACACTATTAAAATATCAAAATGGATTTTATAACCTGTGAGAATAACTTATCTTAAGGATGCTTATAAAGTAAACAAACTAATTGAGCCATTTGCTTCTCTGATGACCTGGCTATATGGACTTCATCCCTCAGGATCCTTCCTTGCCCTCCACCCAATATAATGTATGAATGTCAGTATGTATGTTTTACATATAAAAGCATCAAAGTCTTACAGTGTTTTTCTCATTGCAAACAATGAGAGAAATTGAGAATTGTCAGTAGTTTGTGTAGTAAACAATATGTGTAGTAATCAAAGGGCAAATTTATTCTCTGATCAGGGTGGTTTGACTATTACTTTCCCATTTCATGCTAGAGATACTATATCAATTAATAATGAGTGAGGCCCTGGCTTCACTGGTAGCATGGTTCTGAGAGAAATCTGAAGGAACAGATTCTCAACATTTCAGGTCCACTCTTAGCTTTAAAATGGATGCTAGGAATCAAGTTGTCTTTTTTAAGGACAATATTTCATTACTGCACAATATGACTTAGTAAATTCACAATAATCCAGTATCTTACTACTGTACTTGGACAACTCTTAGTTCTTTATTTTTCAATATATATATTTTATTTAATTTTGTGCATTTCATACATCTTAATTATATTTAGACCCCCTCCTCTATCTGCACCCCCGTTACCTCCCACTGGATTTTGTGTATTCTGTCATATATGTTAAGCCTATCAAGTCAAGTTTGTGAACCTAGATGTCCCTTGGTATGAATTCACCCACTGGAGCCTGGTCACCCTATCTAGTGTTACTCCCTTAAAGGGGACCAATTTTCCCTCACTCAGCAGTGATCAGCTGCTAATAGCGCCTCAGCTAAGATTGGGACCTCCTGCCCATTTCCCCAGTTTCATGTTGGCTTTTTGTCTGATTAAATTGCATGGGTCTGCATGCTGTCACCAGTGCTGTAGGTTTATATGAGCAAGTTCCCAGAAGCCTGGAAATCTGTTTCCTTGTGATCATCCACCATCCCTGGATCTTTCACTATTTCTGCCCCCTCTTCCACAATAGTCGCTGATCCCTAGGTGGGTGAGGTTTAATATAGGAGTCCTATCCAGTGATACATATTCTGTAGCCTCTATTCTCCACACTTTGGTCAGTTGTTGCCTTCTCATGAGGAATGCTTAGTTCTTATCAGCCTACTGAGCTGTTCCTTTTACAGAGTCATAGATATCATCGAGGGCATGTTTGATATTCTTGTGTTTACCTGTTGTGGCTTACTGAATCAATGTTGCTGAATTTCAAACAGGTTCAATGCCATTTGATTCAAGGTTTAACTCATCTTTCTGGATTTCAGATACTGAAAAAGTAGCATCTAGGCTCATATGACCCTAGAGGTCTGTTTTTCACACAGGTGATTTTGGGTTTCAACAAGATACCCACCCTACTGAGCAATGATGTTGATGGGGGAGATGAGCACATACAGACTTCATCCTATAACAAAAGCTTAGTATATCACCCTTGATCACATTCTGTGTATGATTTTTATACTGTAAATGGTAGTCAGTTCCTTTACTTTTCTCAAGCTTTATTAATGCAGTCTCTTTTCTTTCTTTCTGAGGAGACTGAGTTCTACAGTGAATAGATTTAACTTTCTCTGCAGGACTCCACTTGGGTTCATCACAATAACTACATGTCTTTTCAGAGTGATATATA
>NW_008355642.1:302783-325896 GCF_000622305.1 Nannospalax galili
TATATATATATAGCCTGTTGACAATCTGGCTGCTAAGAATGGTCTTCATTCTTACAATAGATGTGATAAAGATAACCAACTCAACATTCTACAACAAGGGAATCTACCAATCAAACATGAGAATGAAATAAGTGCATTTTGTTATTATTATATTTGAGCCAGGGCGCACATAGCCCAGGCTGACCTCAATCTCACTATGTTGCCATGACTAGCCTCACCTTCCAAGTGTTGGGATTACAGGCACATGTTTCCACACCTGGATTTATGCTGTCCTGAGGATTGAACCTAGGGCTTCATATATTGTAGGCAAGTAATCTACTAATCGAGTTATATATCATCAACCCTAAAAGCACTTTTTGGACATATGTTTCTTCAAATTAATCATTAAAAATTCTTTTAAAGGAAGTTGAAGATTTAGTTTATAAAAAAGGAGAGAAAGAGGAGGAAGAGGAGGAAGGGGAGGAGGAGGAGGAAGAGGTGAAGAAGACGAAGACAAAGACGAAGGAAGAAGGAGGAGGAGGAGGGGGGGGAGGAAGAAGAGGAGGAGGCCAATAGAAGTTATGAGTTGTTGAAAAGTGTAAGACCAACCCGGGGAAGCAGCGAAGCTTCAAGGCAGTATTTGTAGAGAAAGCCTGGTGAGCACATACTCCATGGGAAGCCTGAGATTTGTGGTCTCAAGAAGAGAAGTATCTAGAATAAAAAATGAAAGGGGGATGTCACTTGTTATGATAAAGACTTTGAAAAGAAACTCCAAAACAATCCTAATATATGATGCAGGCATCCAGTACGAAGTAGAGGGAAAAGCCATTAGAAACTCCACGGAAGGGGCTGGAGAGAGGGCTCAGTGGCTAGGAACACTGATTGCTCTTGCAGAGGACCCGGGTTTGATTACCAGCACCCACATGGCTGCTACGAACTGTCCTTAACTCCAGTTCCAGGTGTATCTGAAGCCCTCTTCTGACCTCCACGGCATTGCACGACACGGGTACACTCACATACATACGGGCAATACACTCATACACATAAAATAAAAATCATAAATAAAATTTCTTTTTTATAAAAAAGAAACTCCAGGGAAACAATTAGAAAGCTGCACCCACTATACAGGAAATATGAACTCATAGTCATAATCTTGTAAACACTGGTAATTAGTTTTAACTTCCAGGTTAATCTGAAGAAGAAAATTATGATTATAGAAAGAATGAAAAATAATGGAAAGGTTCAAGTAGTGGAAGTTGACAGGTAAAGGAGAGGAGAGTTGAAAGAATAAGCAGTGGAAGTACTACAGCCATAATGTGTAAGTTCACAGTAACAGTAGAGGAAACGAAATAACTCTGTACATTTGGACATCTATTTCCATGGGTGTTCCACTCATGGATCCAACTAATGAAAGACTGAAAATATTATTTTCAGGAGGCTGGAGAGATGGCTCAGAGGTTAGGAACACTGGCTTTTCTTGCAGAGGATCTGGATTCAATTCCCAGGACCCGCAGAGTAGCTACCAACAGTTTGTAACTTCAGTTCCAGGGGATCTGACACCCTCCTCTGACCTCTGAAGGAATTGCATTACACCGGTGCACTTATATGCATGCAGGCAATACAACCATACACAGAAAAATGAAAATGATGAATCAAATATTTTTAAAGCATTGTGTTCTGAAAATGTATAGACATTTTTTGAGATAGGTTCTCACTATATAGTGAAGGCTGGCCTTAAATTTGAGATCACTTTGCTTCACCCTCCTGAGTGCTGGAATTATGGGCATGTGCCATCATGCATATGTACAAATTTTTATTCCCTTTGTCATAGTTTCCTTAAATAATATAGTCTAAAAAAGAATTATACACCATTAGCATTTTATTGGGTATTACAAATAATGTACACATTATTTAAAATATATGAGAAGATCTATGTGGATTATATGCACGTACCATTTTATGTTAGGAATTTGAGCATGCACATATTTTGATATTTGCATGGATTTTGGAACCAATCCTGTGTTGACACTGAGGTATGATGTAAGCATATTGAATGAATGCGACAGGGAAGAAGGAATGATATAAGTAAGACCTGCTGGTATATAAGCATTTTTTGTAGTGCTAAGCGTGACTAAATATAAGAAGCGGCACCTAAACAAATGAGAAGGGTTGCCCTAGCAGTTGTGCCCAGCCTTTTGACATTATGACACAAGGTTGTCATCTATAAAATTCATGCTTGAGAACTGTGCAACTGATTTTTTAAAAAATCTTGTAGTATTTTAGGTAAGTTTATGATTTTGTGTGGGGATACAGTCATAGCTATCTTTGTCTGTATGTGGCCTATGGGCTGGAAGGTGGACACACCTGCCAGAGAAAAGAAATATAGGCATGAGGAGCAAAAGTCTACTTTTCATCATGAGTCCATCTACAGTCTACTATATTTTTACTTAGTATGTGTATTACTTTAATACATGCTTAATTATTTAAGAAGTTATTGTTAGTAATATTTTTAGATTTTGGTATAATAAAGACAGGTGCCATGGATAATGCGATTCAGGTCAGAAAAAAAAATCAGTATTTTTTCATACTTATGTGTCAAAAGTTCTGTCAGGGGATAAGGAGGACTTCAGAGTGTTTAAGTCCCAGCCTCTGTCCACAACAATTTTAAATCAGTACAAGAAACAGAAGGAGAGTGAAAATTCATAGTAAATATTGAGTAAAAAACTGAATCAGGGGGCTGGAGAAATGGCTCAGTGGTTAAGAGCACTGACTGCTCTTGCGGAGGACCTGGGTTTGATTCCTAGCACCCACATGGCGGCGATGAACTGTCCTTAACTCCAGTTCCAGGGGAATCTGAAGCCCTCTTCTAACCTCCACGGCATTGCACGACACGGGTGCAATCACATACATGCAATACACTCATACACATAAAATAAAAATAATAAAATATTTTTTAAAACCCGAATCGTTAGAATGCTGAATTATGGAAATCTGGCACCAAAGAAGTGAAATTAGTTTGAAGTTAGGAAAGACTGCAGATAGACATGTTTATGGCCTAACATATTGAAAAACATAGAATATGTCAAGAGAGGGAAGGAATTAGAGGAGGCAACGTGAACAATGACCAAGGGCAGAATTTTTTTCTTCTTATGTATTATTAGACAGAAATTTTAATCTTCTCTAATATCACAGAAAAGCTCTTTCTGTTTAAATCTTCCTAATATAATAACTTTCTCTGAGTGGATATTTTTTTTTTCTTGCTGACTGTGCAGTAAATTTTCTGTTGCTTTGCAGAATGGGAACTGCCATTTCCTAAATGAGATCGTCTCCATTCTGCTCTCCCTTGATGCCAAGTCTTAATAAAGACAGATGGGTTGCCCCATCGAGCGGCTGCTATCCATCTCAGGCTGATGAATATGAGACTGAGTGCCTGACCCCTTTTCTGTGAAATAATAGAAAAGCCTTTATCTTTATTTATTGTCATACTTTAATTTCTACCAGAAAAGTATCAATTAAGGAACAAAGGGTTTTAAAAATCATTTCAACAAAGACAGAATTTCTGGGAAAATCAAAACCTTTTTTATTTTCCATTTTCTCTGCAAAGAAAATGAAAGTGATGGGGTAATTGGTGCTATTTGGGTTAAATTTTGACAAATAAAACCTCACAGTATATAATGTTCCATGGAAAATGTGCAGAGAAAAAACCATATCATCCATCATAGGGTACCAATTTAAGTATCTGACCTCAGTTCAAAGAAAAATTTGGCTCAGTGATTAGACATCACAGGTGATCCTGGAGGCTCTTTACAAACTCAGGCAGACTCAGAGCATCAGAATTTAGAGTGGTTTCCCAGCACTAATCCTTATGACCTTTAGAAGAGGGTGTTTATTCTCCATGCATTCTGGGGTTAACTGTGGAAAAATCAAGACTGCTCCTTGTCCCAACCCCCCGCCCCACATATTCTGCTCTTCCTTCTGGTTAAAATCTAAATTGTCTTTCATTCTTTAATTTTCTGGTTGCACAATTTTGCATGTCTATTGAGCCTTACCTAAATTGCATCTTCCCTTCAAGGTCCGGTTTTATGGCTTCAGTTGGCTTCTAACACTTTAATGCTTTAATGTGAGTTAGTTTATCTGGTTCTCTCTCTTCAATTTTTTTCTTTCAAGTTTTAAATTAGAATATCTGTGATATAATTCATATGTAATGAAATCTGACACACGTAGGCTAGCATTTGCAACATATTTGTATGTACCAACGTATGGTTTTTTCAGAAAGGGTCTCACTATGTGGCCCTCAGCAGCCTGGAACTCCCTTTGTAGATCAGGCTGACCTCAAACTCACAGAGAGCTGCCTACCTCTGCCTCTCAAGTGCTGGGATTAAAGGTGTGTGCCACTATGCCTGGGAAACATATGCATATATTTGAAAAAAATAAGTATAATCAAACCCTCATTTACTTACTACTTAACATAAGATATAGAATGTACCCAACAAAATCTTTGAAGGACTTGTGTCCTCCTTTCTCCTGTCTAGAAGGCTATTATTCTAAAATTTGGGCTTCTTGTCCTCTTGTTCTTATCCATGTATGTATGTCCACACAGAGTGGTTTAGTTTTTATACAGGTTTTAGATTTTTACATATAAAAACCTATACTATGTATATTTTTCTGAAACTATCTTTGCTCAATATTGTATGATACATATTCTTGTTGATACAGATGGCTTTGGTTTAGTCATTGTTACTAAGTATTTTGCTGTAATGATACACCATATTTTATCCATTCTCTAGTCAAATACTTTAGGTTAAAAGTTTTTTACAAGATAATACCTGTTATGATTTGAAAAGAAAACTTCAAGATATATGTAAATATATAAAGTAAAAGTCCTGTCAATTCTTCCTCATTCCCTATACAAAAGCAACCATTGTTAAGAGTTTATTTTCTATATCTCTAGACTTTTCTGTACACACATATATTTGTGTATGTACATGTATAAGAAACAGTATTACATGCACACGGTCTTGTAATTAAATTCTTTTTACTCATTCACACACTATGGGCAGCCTTCTATGTTACTAATACATACTTTGTTTTTTCAAGTGTCTTCCATGTGTACCTTAGTATGTATATACCTTAACTTACTTAACTAATCTTTTAAAAATATTTTATTTATTATTTTTATTTTATGAGTATGAGTGTTTTGTCTGCATGTATGTAGTTGCACTCATGTCATGCAATACCTGCAGAAGTCAAATGCTGGCAATGAATCCCTGGGAACTGGAGTTACAGATGACTGTTAGCCCCCATGTGGGTGCTGGGAACTGAACTAGGTCCTCTACAAAAGCAGCCAGTACTTTTAACCATTGAGTCATTGCTCTACCCCTTAATCAATTTCTTAGTGATAAAATGCTGGGTCATTCAAAGTTGTGTTATTTTAGCAATACTGCCATGACTGCTCTTATACACACAATTTTATGAAGAGAAAAATGGAATTATAAAGTTGAAGACATTCCACTGTTGTATTGGGACAATATTTTCCACATGCTCCCTCTAGTATGTCTATATGCTTGTTTTCCTTCTGCTACTTAATTTGTAGATAATTTCAAAAACATAGAAAGTAATATGAAAAGAACAAAAGAACTCTATTCCCATTAATCAGCAAGAATCATCAGTCTACTTTTGGAGTAGTTCTTTCTTTCTTTTTTTAAAATTTATTTTTATTTTATGTGTATGAGTGTTATGCCTGCATATATGTAAGTATACCCATGTCATCTGGTTCCAGCAGAGGACAGAAGAGGGCATCAGATCCCCTGAAACTGAGTTACAGATGGTTGTTAGCCACCATGGGGGTGCTAGAATTCGAACCCGGGCCCTCTGTAAATTATCCAATGTTCTCAACCACTGAATCTTCTCTCTGGCCCCGCTTCTTTCTTTTTATATGTTGATGGTACTCAACATCCAAAGCCTAGATGTCTTAAGACATTGACAGCTCCCAAAATGTTGACTGAATCTCTAACACCTTTTACTCACAAAACACACTTTTGCAGCAGCTATAATCAGTAACTGAAACAGATTCCCAGTCACCTTTACTTATTTTTTCAAGTATAACATTCAGTGAACTTGTGCATATCAATGATGTCTACCACTATCAAATTCAAACAACTCTAAAATAGCATTTATTTAAACTTCTACTTAG
Source organism: Nannospalax galili (assembly GCF_000622305.1). Taxonomy (NCBI): domain Eukaryota; kingdom Metazoa; phylum Chordata; class Mammalia; order Rodentia; family Spalacidae; genus Nannospalax; species Nannospalax galili. Next base: position 308,956 of record NW_008355642.1, read on the forward strand.
GTACTGTGAGGTGGCTCAGAGGGTAAAGGTGCTTGCTGGCAGGTTTGACAACCTGAATTCAGTTCTTGGGACCCACATGGGGAAAGGAGGGAACCTACTCCCACAAGTTGTCCTCTGACTTCCATATATGTGCAACACATGGAAAGTAAATGAATGAATAAATAAATAAATAAATGTAATAAAAAGCAAAACTTCCACTCACTAGATAAGAATCATTTTACCTGTTTTTACTCTTTTTCAGTACCACGATAAGCAAGCAAGTGAAAATTGTGGCTATTAGTTTACATTGTTTTTATAACATATTTTATTCATTATTTTTATTTATTTAGTTTCTGTGTGTTTGAGTGTATTTTCTGCATGCATGTAATTGGACCCATCTCATGCAATGCCGATGGAGGTCAGAAAAGGGCGTTGGATACCCTGGAACTGGAGTTACAAATGGTTGTTAGCCATCATGTGGGTGTTGGGAATCAAAACCTGGTCCTCTGAAAGAGCTCTTAACCACGGAGTCATCTCTCCAGCCCTATTAGTTTACATTGTATCTTCACTTATATTTTTCATTCACTTATCTTTGAGTGCACACATGTTTTCAGATATACTAAACATTGGAATTGTAAGTTTTTGATTCTATATTCTCTATTTAGTCCTGAGTTAATGACTGCTGATAATTACCTTAATGATTTCTCAAAATGAATAAACCATCCCTCTATTATCCAATACATAAATGAATTTTCAGTTTTAGGAATGAGCTAATATGCAAACATGATCATGCCATTTTGTAATTTTAGTTGTCTTAAAATTTTCATAAAATATTATTATGCTAGACATTTTAATGCATAGTATCATTTAATAATTCCTGTGGTCATCTTTTATATTCAATACATGAAGATTTATTAGATTTTATTTTTTATGTGTCTGTGTTTTGCCTGCATGTATGTAAGTGCACCCATGCTGTGAAATGCCCAAGAAGGTAAGAAGAAGGCATCAGATCCCCTGGAACTGGTGTTAAGGATGGTTGTTAGCTACCATGTGGGTGCTAGGAACAGAACCTGGATCTTTTGCAAGAGCAGCCAGTGTTCTTTGCTGCTGATCCATCTCTCCAGCTGTGGTGATTTCCTTCCTTCCTTCCTTCCTTCCTTCCTTCCTTCCTTCCTTCCTTCCTTCCTTCTTATTTTTGGTCTTTGTGAGACAGGGTCTCCCTGTAGCCCCAACTGTGTTGGAATGCTCTATGAAGACCAGGCTGGTCTTGAACTCACAGAGATCCACTTACCTTTTCTTCAAGAGTGCTTGGATTTCAGGCATGTGCCACCATGCCTGGTCTTCTTTATTATTTTTATTTTATGTGTATTTTGTGTGTATGTGTGTATTGTCTGTAGGTAGGTACACCCATTTCATTCAGTGCCCATGGAGGTCAGAAGAGGGCATTGGATCCCCTGTGACTGGAGTTACTGACAGTTGTTAGCCACCATGTGGGTGCTGGGAATTGAACCCAGGTCCTCTTCAAGAGCAGCCAGTGCTCTTATCCACTGAGCCATCACTCCAGCCCTGATTTTCTTTATTTTAAGTATAGTTGAGCTATGCTGTACAGAATGATGTACAATAATTTGCTCAAGCATTACCCTATGGGTGAATAATTGGGCATTGTTTCATTTGTTTAAAACAATTTTCTGTGAGTTACCAATTATTTCCATTTGTCTGGAACTTTATGGTTTCAGCACCAAAAGTTTCACAATCTAGCAGATCCTTCAGTCTGGGCAAACTAAAATGGTTGATCACCATGGTCTTGCATTTTTCCCATTTATTTTCATTCACTGGTACTTTTACAGCCATCCTATTTTATTCCCAGAAGTGATATTGCCAAGGCATTTAATTTGGTTCATATATGACACTTTGAAAGAAGGCCTACTGCAGTTGGATTTAGGTTGTTTTTAGGGTGGAGAATGTGGAGAGGGATGCGTTTGATCTATACTAGAAATCACAATTTAAAGAATATTTAGTTTGATATGGTGGTGCATGTCTTTAATTCCAGCATTTCGGAGGCAGAGGCATGCAGATCTCCAAGATGAAGGCCAACATGTTCTGCATAGTGAGTGCCAGGCCAGCTGGGGCTACAGGTAGACCTGTCTCAGTAAATAAATAAACAGATCTAAACGCTCTGCAGCATCCATCTTGTTGGCCAGCTGTAGGTTTCTGTGTTAATCACCACCTGCTGCATAAGTAATCTTCTCTGGTGAGAACTGAGAGATGTATTGATTTATGGGTATAACAATAAATCATTGGGAGTCAGTTTAATACTATAGCTATTTAGTAGAAAACTAGTATTAGGCTCTCCACTATGTCCTGTGACCTGTCTAGCCTCAGGCTCCTCAGCTTGATCTCCATGTCAGCTATGGGCTCCATCCTGTGAAGCAGACCTTAAATCCAATTAGAAAGTGGTTGGTCACTCCCATTATATTTGTGCTACTATTGCACCAGTGGGCATATCTCACAGCTGGGTGAGTTTGATGATTATTTTTTCCAGAACTATAGGAATGCTAGCCAGGAGGGATGAGGATTTGGAGTCAGCACAAGATTGATTTCTCCTTATTTGTTCTATAGTTCATGTATGTAATGTTTTTGGCAATAGGGTCTTACCATGAATTTCTGATGGGTGTCCAAGAGCAGGGGCAAACTTCTGCCTCTTAAAGCTCAGGCATCATTATGAAAGAGGGGGCAGAAAGATTGTAAGACTCAGAGGTGGTGGGTGACAATAAGGAAAGAGTTTTCCATACAGGTGATAAATTACTCATATGAACTTATAGCAATGGTAACTACATGAACAAGTCCTATGTTAGCTCAAACTAAACAAAATCAAGGAATAAGAGAACCCGACTGTACCTAAGGAAATATTGGCAATCAATGGCTGCTGGGAGGATACTCAGTCTCTTTAAATGATGTGACTCTTGGTAGGTTAACTAGGCTCCAGTGGATGGACCTACACTGCTGAATATTTGGATACACAAATTAGACTCTGTGGGCCTTATTATGTATAAAAGAGTACATTAAATTGGGCAGGTGACAGTAAGGGAAGATGCAGATGCAGGGGATATAAATACCATCAGATTATATTGTATGAAAATTACAACAATTCAGCAAAAGTGTATTTTATCAGTTGGCCATTTGATCAGGGGATGAGGGAATCACTGAAAGAGGATGAAGATTGCTGAGGGGAGGGGGTAAAGGAAGGTGCAGATATATACAAGAACTAAAGTCACCCTTGTATTTTTACCTATAACCAATCATGTTTTGTAGAATACCTAAGTTAAGCACATCACAGTGAGTTGAGAATTTGAAGACTTAATATCTTTTTTGAAAAATTCACAAAACAAGAACTAATGCTTTGCCTCTTTCTAATGTCCTGCATATATTAGAAGGCTAAATTTTAGTTAAGAATATACTTTGACACCATTGAAATAGAATCATATGAGCAGGTTCCCAGGAGTTTGTAGAACTCTGTTTTTATATGTTCATATACCTCCTTTCTGACTCTTACAATCTTTCCAGCCCCTCTTTCTCAATAGTCCCTGAGCCCTAGGTGGGTGAAGTTTAATATAGGAGTCCTGTCCAAGAACCAGCATTCTGTAGACTCGTAATCTCTACATTCTGGCCACTTGTGTCCCCCTGTGTTTCTGGCCCTCTCTTGCATGAGGGAGTTTGTTAATGAAAATTGAGAGGTTCATCAGTGTCCTCTTGTTTTGGGGACACTGACATGACACATTGGGCCTTTACACAAATAACGGAGTATATGGCTTCCAGTGGGCAGGGGGCTATGGGAGGATGTTGGTGGGGATGGGGGTAGAAAGATGATTAAGATTGTTTGAGACAGTCTGTATGAAATACACAAAAATTGAATAAAATCAAATTTAAAAAACTCTCAGCAAACTAAACAAAATACTTTGAACATTTTAGCTACCATAAAGGTTATAAAGTATGAAATATTAGTCCCAGTAATCCACAAATTTCTTCTTGGATTGTTTACAATGTTGAGTTACATTACTGCCTCTTCATTAATATTGAGCAAATACGATTTCAATTGGCTTATTGAATATGTATATATACAGCTTCTGCCATCCGAGGTAGTGAATTTTAGAGCTAAGATTCTCAATATTCTTTGCCTCATGCTTTTAGTCAGGCAGCAATTAAGGAAGGAAGAGCATGTGCCTTCCAGGACCTTGCACTCATCTGTCACTTCGAAAATAGCTTCAAGTAGATTTGTTAGATAGAGCTGGATGAATGGTTGGTTTTCCTGTGATAATTGCTGATGAATTTCCTGTAAGGTCAGTAGAGGGAGAGGGAGGAAAAGGGAGACGCTTAAGAAAGAACATTCTAAGGTTTTTTAGATCTTATAATATTCTTAGATTAAGTCTTTAGGAATTCTCAGATGTTAAATATCAGAAAAGAATAGCAACTATCTATCAGACTGTGGTGAAATATCCAAAGACTCAGAAGCTTCCCTTAAGACTCCTATTTGACCAAAAGACAGAACTGTGAAAAACTTCACAAGCTTATATTTCCAAACTATATAAGAGTTTCTTTTCTCTTTTTTTGTGACAGGGTCTTACTATGTCGCCCTGGCTGGTCTGCAACTGCCTCTGCCTCTCATGTGTGCTGGGGATAAAACTATGTACCACCATATCCAGCCTTTTAAAATATTTTTAGTTTTTTTTTTATTTATTTATTAATCACATGCTTAGAAGAAGCATTTCATTACAACAGCATTGACATATTCAATAACAATTTCCTGAGCTAAGGTGCATCTCTTTCAAAATTGGCTGTAAAATTTTAGGTTTACAGTTGAATTTTGAGACAGGGTCTCCCTGTAACCTCAGATGGCCTGGAACTCTCTATGTAGACCAGGCTAGCCTTGAGCTCCCAGAGATTTGTCTGCCTCTGACTCCCAAGTTCCGGGTGGGTGCCACTATACCAGTTTTAGACTTTTTTTTTGAATATATGAAACTTTCTGTGGGAACGATTCAAATAATTCAAACAGAGAAAGTGAGAGGGGGAGGGGGAGGGAGGAGGGAGGGAGAGAGAGTTATTCAGGAATCCTGGATTTACTGGTGCCTGTTTCTGTTGAGTGACTGCTGCGCTTCAGCTAGTGCACCTCAGTCTCTTATCTGTTAGAGATGGTTAATGATGTCTGGAAAGGTAGTGTTAGGTAACTGTTCTGAGTGCTGATCACAGAATCAAACTGCATCGAGTTCAATCTTGGCTGTGTTATTAATTTGCTCCTTGAGTTAGATAAGTAACACTGAACCACTCACTGTTTCTCAAACTGTCAAATGGAATAAATAATGATATTCTTTCTTCTATGTGTGGCTGCACATATGTGTGCTGATGCCAGTGCATGCATGTGGAGGCACTGGAGGCTGACATCAGGAGTCTTCCTTTATAGAGTTCTACATTATTCACTGAGACAGAGTCACTTAGCTGAACCCAGAGTTCACCATATAGCTAATTTAGCTGGCCAGCCTGCTCTAGAGGTCCCCTGCCTCTGCCTTCTGAGCTCTGGAATTAAAGTTGATCTACCCCAACCAGATTTATGTAGGTGGTGGGTATCTGGTCCACTCTTTTGCACCACAAGTCTTATATAGTTTTCTATCAATATCTACCATAGATCAGCTGCTATCATATATGATGCTTAAAACCACAGGCACAGGATCTATTCAGCCTGTGTCTAAATCCTCATTCTGTCAATAAATGACCTTGAAATATTACTTAACTTCTGTATGCCTTGATAATGTCATCTGCAAAGTGGTGATAGTAATTGGAGTGACTACTGCCAGTACTTCAAGAAACCATCCATGCAAAGAGTGCTTAAAAGTTAACAGCACACAGTCAGTACTAATTATTATTTTCACCCAAGATTCTTGATGTAAACCAAGATTATATTTAGGACCTTCCTTTTTCTGCCTTCTTTTTCCTCACTCCTACCTATTGGCATTAGCTTTATTCTAAGGCCAAGTATCTTTATCATTGATTCATTTTCTTTGCCACAACTTGCTTTCAGGTTCTTTTTAAATCCTTCATAAAAGTTTAGTTGTCAGGGCTGGAGAGATGTCTCAGTGGTTAAGAGCTCTGACTGCTCTTGCAGAGGATCTGAGGTTGATTCCCAGCATCCACATGGTGGTTAACAACCATCAGTAACTTCAGTTCCAGGGGATCTGATGCCCTTTTCTGAACTCCATGGGCACTGTATGACACAGGTGCACTTACACATATGCAGGCGATACACTCATATATATATATATATATTGAATGAATAAAAAAAATTAGCTTAAACAAAATGGGAGCTGATCTGTAAACTGGAACAAAGAGGAATTTCAGATTGAAGGATGATTGAAGATTGGAGATTTTATGAGCAAATCACATCACTGGGTACTCAATATCATCCCACTCTTTAGTTCTCCATATTTATTGGAGAAAAATATGAACTATTATTTCATGCAAAAATCCCTAACCAGGCCTGGAGCTATGATAGCTATGACAGCAGTTATTGGGGTTGGAGAGAGCTCAGTAGTTAAGAGCACTTGCTCCACAATAATGAAAACTAGAGTTTGGATCATAGTGTCTGTAATAATAATCTGGTTATCCCTGGAAGTGTTTGTAATCACAGCTCTGAGGGGAGTGAGACAGGTGGAATCCCTGGGGCTTGCTAGCTTTTACCCTAGCTGAGAAAATGTGATTCCCCAAGGTCAGGGAGAGACTCTACTTTGAAATAATAAGTAGAATGTGATAGAGGACACCTGACACCCTCTTTTGACTCCACACATGTACACATATGTGCACCTATATACACACATGTACATACACTCACACAAATATGTACACAGATACAGAGACAGACACATACACACACACACACATATACACACACACATACACAATCTCAAATCATCATGCATGTTGCAAATAGTCAGGGGGCAAATTACCTGTTAGCCTCTGCTCACAACTGAACATCCTATACTATAGACTATACTGAATGAGAGTTTCCTGTATGCTGAGTCATACATCATCTGAGAGATGCCCAACAACAATCTTCTGTGGTAAACATTAACTCCATATTACAGTTTAAGAAACAGATATATACCTCAGTAAGTAAAAGTAATTTGTCACGGACTTCCATAGTGAGCTTCTGTAAATGATGGAGTCAGGATTTCAGTTTAAATTTAGCTAATTTCAGTTCCCATCTTTCCACTTCTTAACACTTAAAGAATTTTTGTTTGGGCCAGTGATATGGCTGAGTAGCTAAACGTACTTGCTACCAAGCCTGAATACCTGTGTTCTATACCCAGGTCCCACATGGTAGAAGGAGAGAACTGACTCCTGCAAGTTGTCCTCTGACTTCTGCATGCACAACATGGTGTGAGCACAATTTTTCCCCACCACATCGGCCTCCCACATACAGAAGAATAAGTAACCAAATAAATGTAATTGAAAAAAACAGCTTTTGTGTGTAGAACACAGTGTCACTAAGTACAAATCACTTCGGAGACTCAGAGGTTTTTCTGGTAGCCTGGCTGAAGAAACAACAGACTGCTACAAGCACTTTTCTTATTGCTGTGCTGTTCTGCCCAGTCTCTTGTACAATGCAGCCAAGAAGCCTGTGGTAGTTCCCACCCAGAACTGAAATTCATTTTGTAATTTATGCTGCTAGAGTCCCATCTGGACCCAGACAGTAGACAAAACGGATTCGAAGTGCTGACTTTAGAAGTGCAGTATTTGCAAGGATACATCTGCAATAATGAAAGAAGGGAAACCAACTGATGACTGAGTAGATTGCTCTTCCCTCGAGTCCTACTGGACTAGAATAAGAGTCAGATCAGCATAGTGTTTTTCCCAACATCTGTGTGCTGGAAACATGCAGCCTCTCATCTAACTTCACCTCTGGGATTCAGCCTAGACAACAACTGATTATGAAGCTGGCTGGTAAGATGGAAGAAGTCATATTGTGTACAATTTTTAAAAGTCTCATTTTCCCATGGAGCTAGTAAAAGCAGATATCAAGAAATATTTAATAAACATAAATATAAATTTTAGTGGCACTTAGCTAATATTTTCCAAAGGATACAATGAACACTTTCCATAATACTCTTGGTAGGTTAGTTTTTAGGGGTGTATCGTAAGGACAGATTCTTTTTCTCTCCTTTAAAATTTAATTGTGTGTGTGTGTGTGTGTGTGTGTGTGTGTGTGTACGAGTGCCACAGTGCACATGTGGAAATTAGAGGACAACCTCACGTTTCAGTCCTTGCTATTCACCTTATTTAAGACAGGGTCTCTTGCTGTTTGCTCCTCTGTACACCAGGCTGTCTAGTCTATGAACTTTGGAGAATTCTCCTTTCTCCACCTCCTATTTTACCATAGTAGCACTGCGGTTACAGACACACCCCATCATGTCTTACTTTACATGGGTTCTGGGGGATTTGAACTCAGGTCCTCATACTTGCTCGGCCAGAGCTTTATCCACTGATCTCTCCAGCCCCAGTAGGGCCTTTTTTTTTTCTTGAAGTACAGACATATATCTGGATGGGGCACAAGATAGTCCTTTGTTAAATGTAATATTGCTCAGCATGGATTATATCTAAGAGGACTTTGTGACTCAATTGATGCATGCTTCATCAGTGTAGAATAAGAAAAGAATGACTATCTTTCCTCAAATAGTACCATTAGATGATTACCACTTTTAACTGAGCCACATTTTCCATATCCTCACTCATTCTGGATGTTTGTTTAAATGTATGTAAATACGCCACCAGGTTTAGCAAAGAAATTTTCATGTTGGACACACAGTAATTCCTTTTAGTATTAATGTGTTTCATGCAATGATTATGTTTAAAAAGTGATCTGACATTCAAATTTAGCCTTCTGTTCTATATTTCATGTTATTTTACTTTTTTAATTTTTGAGATTAGGTCTCATGTAGCCCAGGCTAGCCTTGAACCCACTACAAAGCTGAAGATGACCTTGAAATCCTAATCCTCCTGCTTCAACTTCCAAAATCCTGTGATTATGTGTATTATGCTATCACATCTGGGCTTATGTTCTATATTTTATTTGAAAGAGCTACCTACACTATTTGATAATTTTTCTTTCTCTCTCATTATTTCTGTGATTTCCTTATACTTTCCTTTTCCTATCATATAGTTGAATTTAAGGAAATTGAAAATTTATCTAAAAAGTCAGGGCTGGAAAGATGGCTCAGTGTTTAAGAGCACTTGTTTTTCTTGTAGAGGACCTGGGTTCATTTCCCAGCACCCATGGTCAAAATCCCAACAGTTCAAAACTGGCAGTTCAAAACTGTGTGTTATTCCTGTGCAGGGAACTCATACCCTCTTTTGACCTCCACATGCAGCAAACATACACGTGTTGTCCTTACATACATGCGTACAAAATACTCCCACACGTTAATAAAAAGAAGTGAAGTAACAAAGACACAGAAACACTATTAAGTGTTTTCATTTATTTGTAGAAGCTAAAGTTGATCTCAAAGAATTGAGTATCTGTAGTGTTTGTGGAAGGGGGGATGAAAGGAGGATGATTAACAGATAAGCAGAATTTCTAATGTTCTGTGATTGGGTAGTATGAAGGTTCCTTTTTACTGTTAAATTGACACAGTGTAGAATTACCTATGGAGAGAGTTTTAGGGAGGGATTGCCTAGATCAGGTGGGCTTGTGGGCATGTCTGCTGTGGTTTTGACCATGTTAACTGATGGGGAAGACCCAGCTTAACAGTGCATAGCACATTCTCTGCTTTGGATCCTGCTCCTGTCTGTGAGCGTGATTAGCTGCTTCAAGTTCCTATTTTGCCTTCCCTGAAAGGATGGTCTGTAATCTGGAATCATAAGTCAATAAACCCTTTCTGATGCTTCAAGTTCCTGTTTTGACTTCCCTGAAATGATGGTCTGTAATCTGGAATTGTAAGCCAAATAAACCCTTTCTCCCTGAAGGTTGATTCTGCCAGGGTATTTTATCACAGCAACAGGAAACAAAACTAATGCAAATAGGATAACTCTGATGACAAGAAGTAATTAAATATTTTAAAATAGCTAATAGAATGTTTCCAACAGACAGAAATATTGATAACTGAGATTCCAGACATGCCGGTTCCTCAGATCTGATTCTTATACTTGACATCTACATACTGAAAGATTATACTGTAACATATATATGTACAATCACTGCATGTCAATTAAAAAACAAAATACATTTCTAAAAGAATTAAGGAGTAAGTGACCTAAGGCTCAATTGGGTCCCAATACTGAATAAGAGAGAAAAAATGATAGAATACAAGTAAAATTCAACACAAGGCAAAGTAAGTAAGGCTTTTTTTTTTAGAAATTGGGAAATTTTATTCATGCTGGTGGACTAAAGCGGAGTTTCCTCCTAAACAACTTGAGCCCTGAACTTATTTCCATCACAGTTTTATAGGTCTTCCTGCATTAATTTAAGATACAGTACTCACCCTAAAGTAGTTTTATGAATTGTTGCTAAAATGTAAGTTGAAAAGGAATCAAAACTAAAATGGAGAAAGCTATCTTGAGAAACTAATACCAGTGTTATCTAGTGGAACATTTGTTTGCAACCACCACTCTTGCTAAGGCACCTGCAATAAACTCTGTTGTTAAAGAATATGTTTACCCCTGCTCTAAATATCTGCCTCTGCAAATATGCCTGCAGAAGTAATTTCCCCTCTGTGTTCTTAGGGCACATAGGCGTCTATGGTGGTAATCAAGTAGGCTGTAACTTAAACCCACCAATGTTGTAGCACTTAAAGGCATTTTCATACAAAATAAAAAACTAGGGTCAATTTCTAAGGAAAATTTAATGTAGGATTCAGTTTGTGGCTACCCCTATGGTTGGAAGGCGTTAATAAAGTATAGGTACACCAAAAACTCCTAAGGTACTAGAAAATGGTTTTTAATCTGAGCGGTGGATACAGGGGTGGCTATCTTATCTTTTATTCTTAATTCTTAAATTACGGGTATGATTAGGCTTTTGGGCTATAATATATTTTATATTACAAATGAAAATAATGTTATTCTATGCTTGTAATCTTAATTTCAGATTTTGACTGAGACTTTTTTTTTCTAACTCATTGAAAGTGCAAGTTTTCAATTATATTTATTACTATTTAATGTTTAAATCAAACTTTTGTCTTCTGGGTCAGGTGTATTTGCCAATTTTCAAATGGGCCAGTTTGTATAAACAGATGTTTTTGTTTCACATAAGTAGCAGTATAAATCACCTAACTGTGGCTTATATTTAGCACATAATAGCTCTGTGACACGCTCCAACTGGAAGAGAGCCATTTGTTAAGTGACTGTGACGTATATCAATTGCTGCTGCTAAATCAGAGGTGGCCTATGCAAAATTGGATTTGTACCGCTCAACCTTGAAATGAGCTACAAGGTGCAGGAAGTAATATATCACCAGTGATTACATCAAATTTTGGGAAAAACATGAATAGTGTCTGACAGACTGTCCTATAGTCCTTGTCTTTTATCTTTTATTCCAGATAAAATGCCCTTTGCTTTAGGCTTTGGCCTCAGGAAGCATACTCCAGGGGCATAATCATATGGTCTTTTTTATGGGCAGATTTCTCACCTGCTCTACACTCTAATTTCCTCTTGTATAAATATAAAGAGATTAAGTAAATGATATTTAAAGTTACTTGGATGTCAAAGTGTTATAGTACCATAATCTGAGTAACACTTTCCATTTGTCTGTGTCCTTACATGCATTATTCCTTTTGATATTTAAAACATTATTAGTTTATAAAGTGGACACGGTGTATGCCTTTAATCCCAGGACTTGACAGAGGCAGATAGATCTCTATGAGATCGAGGCCAACCTGGTCTACATAGTGAGTTTCAGGCTAGCTGGGGCTACAGGAGACCTTGTCTCAAAAAGACAAAAAAAAAATTAGTAGCTCATAAAGAATTAGACTTAGTAGTAGCATTTTTTCGTACATGTGTTTTGTTGTTTCTCCCTGCCCTTCTTCCCTACCCTCTCTTGTTCCTTTCTGCCCTCCTACCCCCAGTAGCCCAATTTTTACTTTCATGTCCCACACCTCTTGTTCTCATTTTATGACCTCCTATAAAGAATCGTTGTCTACACCCACTCTCCAACACCTCACTCAAACGTTTAGGACAAGAAATTTTTATTACAAGCTTCAGGATAAGAAAACCATGGCTCAGAGAGCATGATGCCCCCAAATATGCGGTTCGCTGAAAACAAGTTGGCTATCAGGAAAAAGTAGGCATCCTCGAGACAGACGAACATTTGTATTGACAAATTTATATAACATTTGATATATAACAGAAGTAGAATTTTAAGACAGTGGGATTACGCTTGGACTATTAGTAAATGGTGCTGAAATAAATATTTACCCATATGGAAAAATATGGAATGAAGTCTTGACTTCACGTTATATATAGCAATCAATTCCAGATGATTTTAGTGGTCTATGTATAAAATGCAAAACTTTTAGTATAAGACAATATTTATTGTAACACAGAATGATTTCTTGAATAAGACAGAAATTGAAAACTAGAAAAAGGAATATATCAAATTTCACTGTAATAAACTAATAAAATAAATATGAATGGTGGATTAAGAAATCAAAGTTTACGTATTCTTAGTGAAGTCTAAAGCTCAATATAAAAATGAAATACGATCAGAAAAACTTCAAGGGTAAGGAAGGAGAGGTAGGATTAGTAAGTTTTGCTCATAGCCACATCAAGAGAGAAGACAAGAGGGCCAAATTTATCATCTGTGTCAATACAGACTGAAGCAGACAAACCAACAGCCAGAGCATCAAAAACACTAAACACAGAAAGGGAGAAGTCTAAAGGTATTTGTCTGGGAGCAAAGGGCAGTGAGAGAGTGTTTTATTTGTTATTTTGTATCATTCTGTACTGCTTGGAGTTTTAATTCATGTTTGTGTGTTCCCTATATGATAAAACATAATTAAATGATCAGAAAAATATATAATCCTAAGTTGTAGGCTTTGACTTCATTTTAACCTGAATTTTCAAGTTGAGAAGGTCAAGTTGGCAGGTTAGGTCCTAAGCATTGCATCTGTTAGGTCTCTGGACAGATGATGAAATTTTTGACATAAGGCAGAAGCAGGTTGGAAAGTGTTTCAATCTTTCTATCAAGTCTCCTCTGTTTCCATGATTCATAGGAAACAGATGGCCCAGCTGTCTGTATTTAAGAAGAGTGGGTAGTTCCTGGTTTACAATCAATGAAGCAATAATTACAACCATTTTGAGTAAACTGGACCCCATTAAAATGTTATTTTAATTTGAGAATGAGTTGGAGGGACCAAGAGAAGGTCTGATGATCGGTGTATAATTACAACATATTCAGAGAAGGGTCTTAAACATTAAAGCTCCTAAACACCTCACTAGAGCCCTGTCAGCAATATATTGGGGAAATGGACTACATCTGTCCTTAACTGCCATCAGACACATAACCCTATCTTATCTAACCAATGTTAACAGTGTAGCTGGTATTTTGTTCAAAACTCACATATTCTCTTCTTTCAGTGGCCAGGAAACACTACTGTGGCTGAGTGTACTGCAGTAGGCTGACTTTGTGAGCTAGGAAAGAAAGCTTTATTTCTACCTCTTTAACCCACCCCCTATGTATTCAAGTACTATTATTTGAATGCTATTAACCACTCACTCCTGAGAATGCTTCTCAGGAATGAGAATGAGAATGCTTTGTTCCTCTCTCAAACGAATGGTGAATAACTGCAGAAAAGATTGGAATTATAAGGATTAAGAACATGGACAAAAATAAATCATACTCACTGTGGGGTTTTGGAACATATAAACACAGGCATTCTTAGTGGTGTTTTTATTTACTGAGTGCTTAGAATGCCTTTTTAAAATTTTTATTGGGTTTTTCTGCATATAATACATCTTATTCAAATTTTGACCCCCTCCCTAACCCAAATAGTGCCCCCACCATATTTCAGGTATTCTGTCATATATGTTAAGTCCTATCCAGTCAAGCATTTGTGTTCAGATGTCTCTTGGTGCAAGTTCATTCACTGGACTCTAGCTAGCCTATCTAGAGTCATTCCTTTAAAGAATATCTACTCTCCCTCACCCCACTGTAATCATTTGCCAATAGTTCCTTGGGTAGGGTTGGGGACTGTTACCCTTTTCCCCAGTTCTATGCTGTGTGTGACCAGTTTTGGAACTCTGTAATTATCTCTGTCTCTTCAGAAAGAAGCCTCTTTGATGGGTGGTGATTAGGATACTTGTCTATAAATTTAAGGATCCATATTTTTCATATAGTAAGAAATTTTATTTGTCTATGGATGTGGCAGCCTTGGATTTTTTCTCTAAGACCTATGACCTCTCCAGTTATGTATATTTGGCTAGTTTTACAGTATCAACATGAGTTTCCTACCACTGAGTGGGCTTTAAGTCCACTTAGGTAGCTGTTGATTACCCCCAAGATAGAAGTGCCACTCCTCCACCAGTATCATTTACTGTTCTGGTCATTGATGTAGTTTATAGGTCTTGAAGCAGGGGTTGGACCATTGATCGATGTCCTCCTTTAGCAGCTTGCATAGTGCTCTCCAAAGCTATGAGAGCTAGCCTTCAGGGGAGGTGGCTTCTAGGTCAGTTCCAGCTCTGTTGCTCCAAATCCTGTGTCCAAAGTATGTCCTGTCTTCAGATATAGGGCCTTGCTTTTTTATGTTTCCATATTTGTGCTCAATTTCTGTCTATTATCTTTTTGTTATAATCTCCTTTCCTCCTAATATTCCTGAAGAAGGCTCATTCTAAGGTTCCAAACATCACCTATTTGATCTTTGATGCTTTAGCGGATTATCCAAACAGATTTCATTTCTGAAAGGCTGTAGTCTGCACACTTTTTCTAAAGAGTGCCAAAGTATAAATATATTTGATTTTGAAGGCCATAGACCTTCTTGCAAAACCTGTCATTGTGAAGCAAGAGTAGTCATAGACCATAAGAAAACAAATGTGTACATGTATTCCAATAAACCTTTATTCACAAAATGGGTAGTGCAAAGTTCATCTAACTTTGCAGTAAATTATTTTGTTCAAAATTTTATTGCATGACTCAAAATATGCAATAAATTTATTAGGAAATATATATGGCAAATGTAGATAAGTATACATATGCGTCTATAAGTACATGTCTAAATTTTCCTCCATGAGATGATTAATACATTGCTTGGAACATAGTAGGCGATGAATACACAGAAGTTTCTTTTATTGATTAATTAGTTAACTAATTCATTTTTTAGATAGGCTCTCACACTATATAACACTCAAACACAGGGTCCTCCTGCTTCAGCATCCCTGATTAGAGGATTGCCCTACAAGACTTGCCTCACAGTAGTTTCATGAATGAATATAAGTATAGAGAACACTGGAAGCAATACTTCCTGAGTGTTACCAAAATAATTTAGATTTTTGGTTTTATTAAAGGCAACTAGCCTTCTATAATAACTTATTAATTGGAGTAAATCCAGGGTTTTAGCACCAAATCTTACACTCCTTTATTTGTCCAGTTCTAGAGATGTTTTATAACCTTAACTCCTTTAAACAAATCACACCTGGGTTAATGCCTGACAGAGAAGGCATTGAATGAAAGTTTGTGGTATAGCATTTCAGCAACAAAAATTTATTTCTTGAGACCTTTGCTACAGAAAAATAAAATGCACATCCAAGCTAAGTTTAACTGTCTTCCCGTTCCCAGGATATCTTTTGTCTTTTGTGAAAGAAAGAAGGAAGGAAAGAAGGTAGGAGGAAAGGAAGGAGAAAGAACATCTCAGACTTTGGGGCTCAGGACATAATGCTGTATGGGTACTGGTTCACAGGAGTGGCACACACCTATAATCAAAGCAGTTGGTAGGCAGAGGCAAGAGGATTTCCACAAGTTGGAGGCCAGCATAGCTACATAATGAGTTTCAGTCTAACCAGAGCTACAGAGTAAAATTTTGTCTTAAGAATGTGTGTGTGTGTGTGTGCGAGAGAGAGAGAGAGAGAGAGAGAGAGAGAGAGAGAGAGAGTTGATGGATATTGGGGTTTGGTTACTTATGTTGCAACAGATGAAGGAGAGGAGAAGATGAGGTGAAGCTGGCTCTGAGAAAGAAACTGGGGAAGTGTAGAAGACTTAGAGAAAAGAGAGAAAAGGGAAAGGATCTCAAGAAACACTCAAGTGGGGGGTTGGAGAGCTGTCTCAGTGGTTAAGAGCACTCACTACTCTTGCAAAGGACCTGGGTTTGATTCCCAGTACCCACATGACAGCTTAGGACCGTCCCTAACTCCAGTTCGAGGATAATCCAACGCCCTAGTCTAACCTCTGTAGCATTGCACAACATGGGTGCACTCACATACATGCAGTTAATACACTTGTACACATAAAATAAAAATAATAAATAAATTTTTCCATGCATATTATGAAGTGAAAAGAGGCAAAAGACTTATTGTACGATTCCACTAGAGTGACATTGTAAAAAGATAAAGTCATGAATGCAGTAAAAAGTCAAATGAGGGAGAATGGCTGGAGCGATGGCTCAGTGGTTAAGAGTGCACACTATTCCTGCAGAGGACACAATTACATTTCCCAGAACCACACTGCATGACTCACAACCATCTATAACTCCAGCCCAAGGAGGCACCTGCACTTAGGTACCTCTTAATTATGTTAGACCGTGTCACTGTATTTGTTACATATTAGTTGTACTCTACATAGACCCAACTTATTCTTGGATATCTATGCCAAGCTTTCTACTATTTAAAAGATAAATAAAGTAATGAAATTCTCACTTTTATTATTTTTATGTACTCCTTTTACTATTAATTTTTAAAAACTATTTATTTAATAACCATATAATTAGAAGAAGCATTTCA
>NW_008355642.1:326537-327615 GCF_000622305.1 Nannospalax galili
TTCAATAACAGTTTCCAGAGCAAGGACGTGGCTCCTTCAAAAGTGGCTATAAAATTTCTAGGTTCGCTGTTGAATCAATACAGTTATACAGTATTGAACTCAGTATAAGCCCTGTAAGACGTAAAATTGAATGAGTTTTTAACCCTCAAAAAAGATCTCAATTTCATTCTAAAATATACTATTTCTTACAGAAAGACTCAGTGTTTTTCTACTAACACTGAGATGTTGGCGCATGCATCTCTAATCTGTATGTATCTGATTATTACTAGTCATAATCATTTGCACTCAGATCCTTAGTGCCTGTGTATGTCTATAAAGTCATTGGGTAGATTTCAATGGTAACGTTCATCACCTCTAAAATTAAGATGACCGTGCTGGATAGCTTTAGTGTCAACTTGACACACCTGGGTAGAGGGAGCCTCAATTGGGGAATTTCCTCCATTGGACTGGCCTGTGGCCATGTCTGTGGGGCATCTTCTTGATAAGTAATGTGGGAGGGCCCAGCCCACTGTGAGTAGTGCCATCCATGGGCAGGTGGGCCTGTGTTGCATTAGAAAGCAGGCTGAGCAGGGGCCAGGGGAGCAAGCCAGTAAGCAGCATTCCTCCATGGCCTGTGCTCCAGCTCCTGCTTCTAGGTTCCTGCCCTGAGTTCCGACCTTGGGCTCCCTGATGAACTGCAACCTGGGAGATGCAAGCTGAATAAACCCTTTCCTCCCCAAGTTGGTATTGGTCAGAGTATTTTGTCACAGCAATGAAGAACAGACAAGGACAGTGACATAAACTTTTATGCTTCTTCCTCAAATATAATACATTTAAAAAAATTGTTTTTTTTCTGTGTGTGTATATTATACAGAACATCCCAAACCATCTTATTCAACTATATATCCACTTCCCAGATGGCACCCACCCATAGCCTCCCTCCCCAAACTAGAGCCCTTATACTCTGTTAACCCTGCTACTGTCCACTGTGTTGATGGCACCCCCAG
Organism: Nannospalax galili; assembly: GCF_000622305.1. Lineage (NCBI taxonomy): Eukaryota > Metazoa > Chordata > Mammalia > Rodentia > Spalacidae > Nannospalax > Nannospalax galili. The sequence goes on from NW_008355642.1 coordinate 327,524, forward strand.
CCGTTCCCCACTACTTGTCCATCTGGTGAATCTAGTCAGCCTATCTACAGGTCTTTGTTTTAGGAAGGTCAGGTGTTCCTCATCTAGCTGCA
>NW_008355642.1:327725-337474 GCF_000622305.1 Nannospalax galili
CTTTAATCTTTGGTTATACTTTCCTTTTGGGTGTTTAAGGCCATACAGTTGGCCCAGATAAACCAATTTATTTTCACTCTTAAGGATGTTTGAGGATCTGTTCCTCAGGGGTCAAATGGGCTTGGGAGGAGCCCCTGCCTCCTTTTATTACCAGTTCCTCCTATGTGAAGATAAGCCAAAGGTCCTGCTTGACCGTGGTTGACTTCACTTGGAAGCATGGAGGAAATGTTTCCTCTGTGTTGACCCTCCTCTTTGTAGACTGGACACTGGTTCAAGTCCATATGGTAGGGTCTCCTCAGCCTCCTCGATCAAGAGGACAGGTGACCCACCACAATTACAGGACATTTTGGGAGATGTTCATATTCCTCTGGAACCATTCGACCTAGGAGGGCAAGAAGCAAAAACTGTCCTTTATATCCCTCTGAATAAATTAGTATAGGCCTCACAGTATATCTGTTAAACATCCAAGAAAGTTAGTTCCACCAGTCTATTACTTTTAATTACTGTGTGCCATGTAGATAAATCTTGGGCAAATGCCAATTGTTCTCAGATAAACCTTACCTAGACATATATTCCTTGATCTGGTATATGTAATTTGTCAGTAGATTGTTGGACTAATATGCTTCTCTCTGGTTTTTAAACCTAGCTAGGCATTATTTATCTGTTGCATTGTCTAACCCCTCCAACATGGTTTCCCCACTTAAAGTGTCCCCATTTCCCCCATTTCTCCCTTAAAAATACCCTTCTCCTATGGTCCTACCTCTCTTGAGCTCCTTCTTTCCCTTTATTCCCTTACCGCCCCTCTCCCTTAAACTAACCCAATTTTTATCCATATCTCACATATTAATGCCTGTTTCCTATTGTTCTTCTCTTTCAGATTCTTTTCCTTTACCTCCCTGTTTCCTTTCCATTATACTGGTTCCTGTAATTATGTCTGGATACATACTCACTTATCAGAATTTGATTCTAGGATTCACATATGAGGGAGAACATAAGTCAATTTTTTTTCTGAGTCTGTGTTACTTCACTTAGTATAACAGTTTCTAGTTCCATCCATTTACTTACAAATTTCATGATTTCTTCTTTCTTTACTGCTGTGTAAAACTTCATCATATAAATGAACCACATTTTCATTATCCACTCGTCAATTGAGGGATACTTAGGTTTCTTCCATCTCTTAGCTATTGTGAAAAGAGCAGCAACAAACATGGGTATACAAGTGTCTCTGCAATAGGATGAGTTCTTTGGGTATATGCCAAGGAGTGGTATACTGGGTTCAATGGTAGGTTCATTTGTAGTTTTTTAAGAGTTCTCCACACTGCTTTCTATAGGGGTTGAACAAGTTTGCAGCCCCACCAGCAGTGGGGCTTACCCCACATCCTCTCCAACATTTGGTATCATTTGTTCGCTTGATCGCAGCCAGTCTGACTGGGGTAAGATGAAATCTGAAAGTGGTTTTAATTTACATTTCCCTAATTATTAGTGATATTGAAACTCTTTTAAGATGCTTCATAGCCATCTTTACTACTTCCTTTGAGAACTCTCTGTTAAGCTTCTTAGCACATCTTTTAATTCCGTTACTTCTTGTCTTGATTCTCTGTTTTTTGAGTTCGTTATACATTCGGGATAGTAAACCTCTGTCAGATGTGTCGCTGGTGAAGATTTTTCTCCCATTCCGTGGGTTTTCTCTTCATTTCCCTGGTTGCCTCCTTTGATGTACAGAAGCTTTTTAGTTTAATGAGGTCCCATTTGTTGATACTTGACCTTGTTTCCTGAGCAATTGATGTCCGATTTAGAAAATCCTTTCCTACACTTATATCTTGTAGGTTTTTCCCAATGTTTTCTTCTAACAGTTTCAGAGTTTCAGGCTTTACATTGAGGTCTTTGATCCATTTGGAATTGACTTTGTGCAGGGTGAAAGATAGGGGTTTAGTTTCACTCTTCTACAGGTGGAGATCTGGTTTTGCCAGCACCATGTGCTGAACATGCTGTCTTTCCTCCAGGGAATATTCTTGGCCCCTTTGTCAAATATTAGGTGGCTGAAATTGCATGTACTCATACTTGGGTCTTCAATTTTGTTCCATTGATCTTTGGGTCTATTTTTATGCCAGTATCATGTTGTTTTTATGACTATAGCTCTGTAATACAGCTTAAAATCTGGTATAGTAATCCTCCTGGTATTGCTCTTAGTGCTCAGTGTTACTTTGGCTATCCAATGTCTTTTGTGCTTCCATATGAATCTTAGGATGTTTTTTTCCAGTTTCGTGAAAAATGTCATTGGGGATTTTGATTCAGATTGCATTGGATCTATAAATGGATTTTGGTAGGATGGTCATTTTCACAATATTAATTCTTCTAATCCATGAGCATTGGGAGGTCCTTCCATCTACTGATGTCTTCCTCACTCTCTTACTTTAAAGATTTAAAATTTTCATTGTAGAGGTCTTTAATGTCTTTGGTCAGGTTTATTTTGAGACAGTTTATTTTATTTTATTTTTTTGGCAGCTATTGTGAATGGGAGTGTTTCCATGTGCTCTTTCTCTGATTCCTTGTTATTGGTATATAGAAAGACTACAGACTTTTGTAGGTTAATTTTGTAACCTGCCACTTTACTGAACATGTTAATAATTTCTAGGAGTTTTCTGGTCGAATCTTTGGCAACTCTTAGATATAATATCATATCATCTGCAAAATAAGATAATTTATTCTCTTCTTTTCCAATTTTTTTCTCCTTTAATTTCCTGCTCTGGTCTTATTGTTCTTGTAAGAGTTTCAAGCACTGTTTTAAAGAGAAGTGGAGATAGTGGACAGCCTTGCTTGGTTCCTGATTTCAATGGGAATGATTCCAGTTTTTTTCCATTTAGAATAATGTTGGCTGTAGGTTTGTTATATATGGCTTTAAATATGTTGAGGTATGTTCCCTCCAGTCCAATTCCCTCTATGACTTTGAACATAAATGCATGTTGAATTTTGTCAAAGGCCTTCTGTACATCTATTGAGATGACCATGTGGTTCTTGTCTTTGAGCCCATTTATAAGATTTATGACATTTATTGACCTACATATATTGAACCATCCCTACATCTCTGGGATAATGCCGACTTGATCATGGTGGATATTTTTTTTGATATGTGTCTGTGTGTGGTTTCCAAGTATCTTGTTGAGAATTTTTGCATCCATGTTCCTTAAGGATATGGGTCGATGACCATGTGGTTCTTGTCTTTGAGCCCATTTATAAGATTTATGACATTTATTGACCTACATATATTGAACCATCCCTACATCTCTGGGATAATGCCGACTTGATCATGGTGGATATTTTTTTTGATATGTGTCTGTGTGTGGTTTCCAAGTATCTTGTTGAGAATTTTTGCATCCATGTTCCTTAAGGATATGGGTCATGGGTTTTGTTTTTTGGTTGTATCTTTACCTGGCTTTGGTATTAGAGTGATGCTGGCTTCATAGAAGGGATTTGGAAGTTCTAAGTTTTGGTACTTCCTATGCCTTTGGATAGCTGTCCATTTCTTTTACGTTTTCATATTTAGAAATATATAGGTTTTTAAAGTATTCCCTTATAATGTCTGTATCTTTCTGGTGTCTGTTGTGGTGTTTCCCCTTTCATCTCTGATTTTGTTGATTTGGAGGTGCTCTTTCTTTCTTTTGGTTAATTGGGCTAGCAGTCTGTCAATCATGTTTATCTTTTCAAAGAACCAGCTCTTGGATTCAGTGATTCTTTATATTGTTTTGTTTCAATTTCATTAATTTCTCCCATGATTTTTGCTATTTCTTCTTGTCTGCTGGGTTTGGGTTTCATTTTTTGTTGCTTTTCAAGTGTCTTGTGTTGCAATGTTAAGTCATTTATTTGTGTTCTTTCCGATTTTTTGATGTAGGCACTTAGAGCTATAAACTTCCCTCAAAGGACAGCTTTCAGCGTGTCCCGGAGGTTTTTTTGTGTTTTACTGTCATTTTCATTTAGTTCCCGGAATACTTTTATTTCTTTCTTAATTTCTCTTTTGACCCATTCATTATTCAGGAGTGTGTTGTTTAATCTCCATGTGTTCATGTAATGACTAGGGCTTCTTGTGTTGACTGAAAGCTTTATTGCATTGTATTCTGATAGAACGCATGGATTTATTTCAAGCTTTTTGTATTTGTTGAGGTTTGTTTTGTGCCCCAGTATATGGTCGATTTTGGAGAAGGTTGCATGGGGTGCTGAGTAGAAAGTATGTCCATTGGGGCTTGGGTGGAATACTCGGTAGATATTTGTTAGGTCCATTTGATACATGGTATTGTTTAATTCAGATGTTTCTCTGTTAACTCTCTGCCTTGTTGACCTGTCTAATGGAGACAGTGGGGTATTGGAGTCCCCTACTATTAATGGGTTGGGATTATTCTGGGTCTTAAAGTCCTGTAGTATTGTTTTTATGAAGTTGGGTGCACCAGTGTTTGGTGAATATATGTTCATGATTGTAATATCTTCTTGGTTTATTGTTCCTTGGATCAGAATGAAGTGGCTCTCTTTATCTCTTCTGATTAGTTTTAGTTTAAAGTCTATTTTGTCAGATATTAGAATTTCAATGCCAGCTTTTTTCTTAGTGCCATTCTCTTGGTATATTTTTTTCCATCCTCTCACCTTAAGATAGTGTCTGTCCTTGCAAGTGAGATGAGTTTCTTGCAGACAACAAAAAGATGGGTTTTGTTTCTTAATCCATTCACCTAGTCTGTGTCTTTTGACTGGGGAGTTCAGTCCATTAATATTTAAAGTTATTAATGAAAGATGTGTATTGAATCCTGTGATTTTTATTTCTGTTCATATTCTTGATATAGTTGTACATTTCCACTGACTGTTATACCTTCATTGAATTTCTTTCTGCAACCCCTTGGGTATAGTCATTCCTTTCTTCAGCTGTTTGTATTGCTTCTGAAATCTCTGAATGGCTGATTTTGTTGACATGAATTCCTTCAGCCTATTTATGTCATGGAATATTTTTCTTTTCCCTTCGACTATAATAGACATTTTGGCTGGTTATAGTAATTTGGGTTGGCATTTGTGGTCTCTTAAAACTGAGAACACTTTGGTCCACACTCTCCTGGCTTTCCTAGTTTGCACTGAAAAGTCAGCTGTAATCCTAATGGATTTTCCTTCATATGTGACTTGTTACTCTTTTGCAGGTTTCAGTATTGTCCCTTTGTTCTGTACGCTTAGTGTTTTTTACTTTGATGTGCCACGGAGTTTCTTTTCTGGTCCTGTCTGTTTGGTGTTCTGTATGCTTCTTTTATTTGTATGGGCATGTCTTTCTTAAATTTGGGAAATTTTCTTCTACAATGCTGTTGAAGATCTGGTCCATGCCATTATCTTGGGATTCTTCTCCTTCCTGTATGCCTATGGTTCTTAAGTTTGGGGTTTTTTTTTATGGTGTCACACAATTCCTGCATATTCCATTCTTGTGTTTTCTTAAATTTTTCATAATCTTTGCTTGAATGGTCTAGTTTGTGCACGTTATCTTCCAGTTTTGGTACTCTGTTTTCCATTTCATTTATCCTATTGGCGAGGCTTTCTCCTGTTGTTTCCTATTGACTTACTCAGTGTTTCTCTTCCTTCTTCATTTCACCCTGAGTAGTCTTCAATAGTTCTATCTCTTTTCTGAATTCATTCAGAAGTTTATCCCTATCTTCAGTTCTTTGATTTCTTTGTGTGTTCTTTAAATTCACTGAATTCTTTTATCATGTGTATAATTGTTCTTTTGAGTTCCATGTCCTGCATTATCTCTAGGGGGTTCTCATTGTACTCCTCTAGAGGACTATTGGTATTTGTTGGGGATAAGTTATTGTTGTTTTTCATGTTATTTTTTCTCTGTGATTTTGACATGTGAATTTCTTTTGTAGTTTTTGATTCTTGTGTGAGACTCAAGTCTTCAAGTTTAGGTCTGCTTCTTTTTGTAAATTTTATGTGCCTTTGTGGTTTACTTTTTGGGCATGAAAAGCTTGTTCCTCTAAGCTTTCGTTTTCTCTTTTAATTTTATATTGGAGTGGCCAGATCGCTTTTGTCTTCAGGAGTTTCAGAAGCCAAAGTCAGAAGAGGATCAGATGCTCTCAGGCTTTCTCCTAAGTTCTAGATCACTCCAGGAGAGGTTTTGACCTCAGGAATTTGGGGGTTGGACTGGCCTGGGAGCAGGGCTCAGGAAAGATGCTCTTCTCCAGCAGCTGGTGGCCGTGACACTCAGAGATGCAAAGGGAGATGGAGTTGGGAAGAGGCCCCAAGGGCTCCTGGGGACTGCACTGAGGAACTAGGTTGGTCTGGATGCAAAGGATCAGGAAGCCAAAAGGTCTGCCCTGGCATCTGGGTTGTGCAGCCCAGGGAAACAGAGGGAGGTGAGGGCAGGACCAGGCCCAGAGGGCTCCTGAGGACCACTAGAAGGAACTGGGTTGGTCTGGATGCAAAGGTTCAGGAATCAGTGGTGCTTCTCCTGGTGCCTGGGGCACCATGACAAGGAAAGGGAAAGGACCCAAGCTAGGAGGAGGGATGGGATATGGGAGGGTGAAGGAGGCTGGGGGAGTCAAGGCATAGAGGGTGCAATTGACTTACCAAGGAGAGAGGTGGGTGGGTCATACAGGCCCAGGGAAGCAAAGGAATGTGTGGGCAGGACCAAGCTTAGAGGGCTCCCTGGGACATCGAGAAGGAACTGGGTCTGTCTGGATGCAAGAGATCAGGAAGCAGTGGTGGCCCTGGGCCAAGAGCTAAGCCCAGGTGTCCAGGAAACAGGCTCGCAGGCCGTGCAGCCCAGGTAAGAAGAAGAAAGTGAGGGTAAGACCAGGCCCAGGGGGCTCCTGGGGACCGTGAGAAGGAACTGGGTTGGTATGGATGCAAAGGGTCAGGAAGCAGTGGTGGTTTTCCTGGTGTCTGGGGCGCCAAGACAAAGAATGGGACAGGACCCATGCTAGGGGGAGAGATGGGTCGGGGAGATGGTAGGGTGAATGAGGCTGGGGAAATCAAGATGTTGAGGGCATGATGTACTTACCCGGAGAGAGCACTGTTAAATTTTTAAATAACTTGTTCATATATATGGGAAGACTCTCAAGCCTCAACAATAAGGTTCTTTTCTTGTGCCATGTGATACACCAGGGTAGGTGCACCAGGATCACAAAATTCAGTTTCAGAACCTGATATATCAATTTTAAATGACTTTGGAACACGAACCACTGAAACCTTCCTGGGAATCTACTGAAAAGTTTTTCCAAAGAAAGACAGGGAAATTTGTCTTCTACTTACTGAAAAGTGAGAGTAGGATCCTCTTGTTTGAAGACTTTAAGACAGGGTGCATCTGTACCTCCCTCAAAATACCTGCAGCTTCTGACACATGCTTTGTGGGCTAGGAAAAGAAACCCACTATACGAGGTTTGATGGTATTAGGATAGGTTTCTTTTTATTTTTACTTTATGTGTATGAGTGTTTTGCCTGCATGTATGTAAGTGGACCACATGCATGCCTGGTGCCCAAGGAGGTCAGAAGAGGGTGTCAAATTTCCTGGAACTGAGTTAAGGGCAGTTGTTAACTACTATGTGGGTGCTGGAAACTGAGCCCAGGCTCTCCTTAAGAGTAGAAAGTGCTCTATGTTCATGTAGGCCAGATATTGAGAAAAACAGCTTACTTTCCACATGAGTATAGTGTTTCCTTTTCTTTTCATTGTTTTTAAAAATTCAAATCCGAATGGCTTTAAGTGACACTCGTACTTTCTCACATTGAGGTCACTCTCAAAAATCATTTTCTCATATTTATGCATGGTGCATTTTGCCTCCAGAGACAATTGTGTGATTTCCTGTTTAGAATAGGAAGCTAGGGATGTAGAGATGGCAAAATTGCTTTATCTAATGGCAGTGGGAAGAGCAGTCTAATGAGCACAAGAACATCAGATGTAGTGCTATTGTAGTTATTAATCAAGTAATAAGAAATCTACCAACTGAAGAATGAATAAACAAAATCTGGTGTATTCATGCAATGACATACTATTCAATTACAGAATGAAATACTAATTCATGCTTGGGTCTTGAAAACACGCTAAATGAAAGCAGCTAGTCACAAAGACAACATATTGTATTATTTCACTTCTTTGAAATATCTATAATAAGCAAATTAAAGGAACAAAGTAGATGAATAGTTGTCAGGTCTTTGAAGAGAATGGGGACTAACTCCTAATGGGCATAGATTTTTTTGAATAATGAAAATAGTTTAAAATTAGATGGCACAGGTGATAGCATAATCTCTAAATGTACCAGAAACTATTGAATGTACACTATATAAATTAATTTCATAATCTATAAATTAGATATCAATAAAACTGTTATTTTAAAAAAGAGATCATGTGGACCTACATTAAAACTCTAGAAGTGGTGGGTAAAGCGAACAAGATGCTGGATATGCTCAAAAGACACTCAGATTATTTTTTCTTCTGTTGTTTAAAGTTTTGAATTCTTTATATATTTTAGAAATTACCCATCATCTGATGTATATATTGCAAAGATTTTCTCCTGTTTTGTAGGCTATCTCTTCACTTTGGTAATTGTTTCCTTTGCTAATGCAGAAGCCTTTTAATTTCATGAAATTCCATTTGTCAATTCATGAGGTTAATTCCTATGCTATTGTTATCACTTTCAGAAAGTCCTTCCTTATGCCTATACTTTTATTACATTTGTTGTTGTTGTGGTGGTGGTGGTTGGTGTGTGTGTGTGTGTGTGTGTGTGTGTGTGCCACAATGGCCCATGTATATGGGAATCTGTTCTCTCCTTCCACCATATGGATCCAGGGAACTGAACTCAGGTAATCAGGGTTGATGGCATGTGCCTTTACCCACTAAGCTATTTCAATGGCCGTGCACCTATAACTTGGAGTATTTTCCTTTTGTAGTTTCAGGTTTTAAAATCTTACATTAAGGCTTTATTCAATTTTGAGTTGATTTTTTAAAACAGGAATGTGAAAGAAGATTCTAATTTCATTCTTCATGTGAATTTATAGTTTTTTAATCACCATTTGTAAAAGAGGATGTTATCTGTGTGAGTTTATTTTTGGATCTTCTATTCTATCCCATTGGGCTAAATGTCAGATTCTGTGTCAGTGCCATGCTGTTTGTCTCTGTGTCTTTGTAGTTTAAGTTGAAATCAGATGTGGTGATACCTCCAAGATTCTTCTTTCTACTCAAAATTGCTTTAAAACAATTCAAAAAAATCTTTGCCATGACTCCCCCCAACACACATGCCCGCACGCACACACGAGAGAGAAAGAGAGAGAGAGAGAGAGAGAGAGAGAGAGAGAGAGAGAGAGAGAGAGAGAGAGGCTGAAAGAGAAGAACACCCGGAACTGGAGTAGTACACAATTTTTTTACAAAATTAATTCTTCCAACCTCTGAGCATAGGTAACCCTTCCATATTTAGTGTCTTCTTCAGTTTCTTTCTTTGGTGTTTTGAAGTTTCATTGTAGAGGTCTTACATCTCCCTTGTTAGGTTTATGTGTAGGCTTTTCATTTTTGTGAAGTTATTGTAAGCAAGTGAAATTATTCTTAGAAAGGACAAGAAACTAAAAGGCAAAGCACTAGAGATGAGGAAGGGAAAATGATTTGGGATAAGAAACAGTACTAGAGTGGCGAATATGAACAAAGTGTAATATACGCACACATGGAAAGCCATAATAAAACTTATTTGTCTAATACACTTTAATTAAAAAGACTCAGAAATATGTGCATAAGCACATACCACCTG
>NW_008355642.1:337714-358099 GCF_000622305.1 Nannospalax galili
CCAAGGGGTGTTTTGGGTTTTGTTTGTTCCATTGTGTTTTCTTGGGTAGGTAAAGAGCAAGAAGGAGGAGGGTATAGTTCTGTGGATTGAGCCGGACAATGTGGCAGTTTATTAGTACTAACTAAGGGGATACTACTGACTTACTTAGTGCCTCTGTTGCTTCGATCTCTTATGTCTGGGAAGATGCCAGATAGATTTCAAAGAGTAGAAAAACAGCAATATGATTGAATTAAAGACCAAGTGAAGGATGGGAACTGTTAGACCACCTAGCTCCTCTGAATGAGGTTAACAGTGATGCTTTAGAAAAGGTCTATTCAGGATCCTGACAAAGATGGACCACAGATCATTGATGTGATTAAGTTGAAAGAGTGTCTCATTTGAAACAGCCTGTCTTTGAATCTTAATTTAGCGAATCTCTAACTGTGTGACTGACTAGTTATGTGAATATTGGGAGACTTTGTTTCCTCTTTTGTAAAATAGGACTAATAATATGTATATCACAGGATTGTTGTGAAGATAAAGTTAATTCATTTGAGGCTAAGGCAGTAGTTGTTCACTCTTGCCTCAATGTAAAAATCATGTGGGAGGGGGTCGGAGAGATATCTCGCTTTTACTGCTCTTCCAGAGGACTCAGGTTCAGTTTTTAGCACCCATATCAGGTGTCTTATATCAGCCTATAATCTAGCTCAGGAGGTAGGATGTCCTCTGGCCTCTGTGGGCACCTGCATGCATGTGGTATACATAAATGCACACAGATAAATGTGCACTCATATGGGCATAAATAAAAATAAATAAGTCTAAAATTTTATAAAAATCATGTGGAAAACTTTAAAAATGTGAATACTGTGCTTCTTTTCCCAGGACTCTTACTTAGCACCTTTGGATAGAAGTGGGTCATCTCGATTAAGAAAAATATGTATTTACTAATTTTGATTCACAGACATGGCTGAGACCATGTGGCTAGATATTCTGGGCAAATTAGAAAGCAGAATAGGTATTAGTGAAGAGAAAAAAAGCAATTATCAACAAACAAAACATCACTTCTGTTAAAAATACTGAGTAGCTCAGTCCATCGGAAGTAAAACCATTGCTGAAGTCTTCAGGTGGCCCGCTTGAATTATTTTTTAGTGGTGGGTGGGGAGGGAGAGTGAAATATTTTTTAAGTTTATTAACTTTTTCTTTCTCATGGATTTTCTAAAGCTGCTCTGAGTGATGGTGGCACATAAGCATAGGTACACTATCCCTACAAACTGCAGGGTGTATCTTTGTGGAGGGAGAGAGGGCAGTCCTGGTGATAATGTGAAAACTCCAAGAGAATAGGCCTCAAGAGTGTTTAAAAAGCAGCAACACTATCTGCAAATTTGACAAGGCCCAGGCAAGTGAAATCTCCCTGTTGGATCTGGTGCTTGTTTGTCTGTAGTAAATTTGCTTGTGAAACAGTGCTTGCCTAGCTCACAAATGCATATGACAGCCAGTGACATTCACCAACTGTTGAATTAAGAGAGAAGAAAAGACACCATTTGCCTGGCTGACTGAGACTGACCAACATCAAGAGGTTCTTTTTCTTTATTAGTTGTAGACATGTCCAACCTGTAGCCCAAGGAGGCGTGCATCCCAGGATAGCTATGAATGTGTCCCAATGCATTTCTAGATGATGTCATGTTACAATGTCAGAAGATGGGACACCCTTGAGCATATCAAAATTAAAACTCCATCCTGATGCTTAGCTTGTCTTTCATCTCCAACTTCCTTCCCCGGAAGGAAAATCTAACATAGAGCAATCACTAGTCTTTGATCAAACTACTCTCTTTGTGTGTGTGTGTGTGTGTGTGTGTGTGTGTGTGTGTGTGTGTGTGTGTGTGTGTGTGTGTGTGTGTGTGTGTGTGTGTGTGTGTGTGTGTGTGTGTGTGTGTGTGTGTGTGTGTGTGTTCCAGTGCGAAAAAAAAAAAAAAACTGTTCCAGGAAAAAGACTGAAAATGTCTACTGGGGCCCAAGAAACAAAGCTCTGATTCTCAAACCATGAACTCTGCCATGTCTTCTCTGCCATGATAGATTGAAACTGTGAGGTCAAATAAATCGTTCCCACTTTAAGTTGCTTCTGACAGGTATTAGTTACTAAATGAGAAAACTAATATGCCACACAAGGGAATATTATTCTGTAAAGAAAGGGAACAAAATATGACTAGATGCTACTAATATTATGAATTTAAAAAGCATTATGCTAAGGGCTGGGAAGATAATTCAGTGGATAAATACTTGCAGTACAAGCCCAAAGGCCTGAGTACAGATCCCCCAAACCCATGTAAAAACTAGGTATGGAACTGCACATCAGTGTTGGGGGTGGGCAGAGACATGAAGTTCTTAGGGGCTCACTGGGCAGAGATGGGTGGTTTTATTGAGAGCTGGTAAGTGTGGGGAATGACTGTTAATGTTTAATGGGAATTCTTTTTAGAGTGGTGAATCTACCCTGGAATCAGTGATAATGGTTGTTCAATATTGTGAGTATATTAAAATATTAAATTTTATTTTATTTTTTGAGAGAGGATCTCATAATTTGAAGAATGATTTTGGTGATATGAGTTACATACCCATATTCTATGTAAATGACGATGGCATTGAATTTTGGATCCTCCTGTCTTTACTTCCAGTGTGTTGGTATTCTAGACATAAGCTTTTATACCTATATTTCCTTGCTATTTTAATTTCCACTAATTACTCATTCCTCAAATATTAGCTGAATTCCTTCTGCATGTACCTCCTTTTGTTAAGTTTGAGGCGAATGCACTGGTGAGATGGTTTACTGGGCAAAGGTGCTAGCCACCGAACCTGGTGACCTGAACCTACATGATAGAAAGAGAGAATGGACTCTTGCGAGTTTTCCTTATACCTACACATGCATGTTGACATGCACATGCACAAATGCACATGCACACACAAATAAGTAAATTTAATTTTAAAATTAAATCTTAATAAAAAAGGACCGGGGGAAGAAGAATTGAAAGCTGTGCATCATTAATTTTTAGTCAGTGTCTGCACATGAATTTGGTACTGTATTATGCAGAGATTTGGTCTGAGAGTCTCAATGTACCAAATGTTCTCAAAATACATGGGGCTTATTTATTTTATTTTTTAAATCAGATAAGAGATAGTTTATTCTGGAGCCAAATATGAGTGACCATGTCCCAGGAACACACATTTATGTTACCCCAAATTCCATGTTCCAACGTGGTAACAGTTTCATGATGTTTTCATAGCAACAGAACAAAGAAAAGTCATAAATCAAGACACTTTTCAAATACATGGTGGAAAGAGTAAGTAGGTGTATACAGCAAAAGAGAAATCTCAGCCACAGTGCTCAGATGCTATCTGACGAATCTCAGCCTTTTGGTTGGTGGAAATGATTCTTAAGGGTCTTATTTCAAACAAACTCTCAGTTTTGGAAACTGTTAGTTCTGTGACATTGGAAAAATGATTTTAATGTGTCTAAGACACATATAACTTCTTTTTAAAGCATCAGGAATGTGGACAAATATTTATGTCTAAGAATATTCATATAGCACTGATTATAAGGAACTACAAATTGAAACCATTCAAACGCTCAGTGAGGGGTGAATAAGGGGAATGGCTACATGAACTATGATGCATCTATAAGGCAGAAAATTATACTGCCATCACAAATGCATGATTGGAAGAAAGAGTAATGATATGAAAAATGCTTGTGGAATAAAAAGCAAAATAGAAAGCTAGAAATAGAGTATGATCCCAGTTTGAGGACACACACACACACACACACACACACACACACACACACACACGTAAATTGCAACCCTTGGACCTAGGTGGGCAGATTACAGAATATTTTCATTTTCACTTTCATGCACTCTCATATGTGTTAAAAGGTTTCTTCTGTGGATATGTTACATGTGTTCTACATAAAGGCACTAAATTATTTGAAATATCACTGATAGGAGTAATAAAATGGTGGAAGTTCCCATTTCCCTGCATCTTTCTGTATTGTCTTTCTTTTATGTTGCTGGTCCTAGTCAATCAATCCATGAGAAACAGAGACAGAACAATTTTCAGGTTTTATAACAATTAAGTGGGTCAATTAAAGGGTGAGAACATAGAGAGATTCTATGGGATATTTAGAGGATGAGAACTGTGGAAAGAAAACAAACAGGAATGAAATATGACCAGTTAGCTGGGGAATATCCAGTGGAAGGACTTGTTTTCCACTGGAAACTGAAGGCCAGTGGAATAAATTGCAGCTGGAGGGAATTAGATGACAGCTATTGCAACACTATTGATAGTAAAGACTGCTAAAGTCTGCAGTGCTTTGCATGGAAGTTATTACTCAGCCATACAGGGTGATTTTAAGTCCTAATTTGTTTGCAGATGGAGATAGAGACCAAAGGACTTCATGTAATACTTATCAGCTGCAGAATCCCATGCTTTCATGTTTAAGCAGGAAAGAATGATGTTCGCATCTTTTCATAGGGAGAATTGGACAGCAAAAGTAAAAGAGAACTGATGATCAATTGCATTTTCATACTTCTGCCTTATCCATTGGTAAAAGATTTTGATATTATCAGGATGCAATCAAATATTACCTATTGTCAGTATATAATGACAAATGTTTGTTTGAACAGAATGCAATGAATAAATCTCCAAAATTTCTCTTCAATTGAGATCTCTAGTAGCTGTTGCCACATAACACCCCCAAGGAACTCTAGGAGTCAGGATCTTGCAAATGGTGAGCCCTGGAACTGGAGCTCTGGGAGACTGGCCCAGGCCCAGGGACCCATTTAGCTGATGCTATGTTTTGAAATCACCCTGCAGTGCTTCTAAGTGCCAAATCTCATGCCAACTCAATGACTTGACTTTGCAAACTTAACAGGATCCCAGGAAAGCCCATTGCAGCACCATGAGTTATTGCTGTTGTTCAGCTAGGGAATTGTTACTGTGAGTTACAGATCTCTGTGCCCCAGACAAAAAACACTGAGTCCAAAGGGAGTGCTGATCTTTGAGCAGGGAAAAAGATCTGGGACCTTAAAAGCATTTGACAGTAATACTCTCCTAGGTTCAGTCTCAGAGGCGGTGATAAAGTCCTGCTTCTGAAGGATGGCTGGTTGAGATGAATGGGTGCCTTTAACATGGAAAAGCATATTCTTTTATTCAACAATCAGACCTAAAACATTTTTATGAGAGGGTATAGGGTGCTGGCATAATGCATCTGCACTGTAGGCAGAAGGTTTTAGTGTGTGGATACCTGAAGTAGACGGTACACTGTCTCTTCAGGAAGGGGTTCAACCCAGAGGCAGGGAGAGACAATGAGATAGCACAATGAACTTATCCCTCTTCCAACCTCATCCCCAGAGGAGCATTATTAGAACCAAGTGCACATATTGATATGTGTAGTTACTCTTTATGAGTGTACATGAGCATGGGCTCATTATGTTTAAATATTGTGAAGAATATTAAAACTTGGATGAACACACAAGGATGGTAGACATTATGCACCCAGTACCCCACTGAATCCTTAAGAAAGGAATTATTATTCTTGTGTCAAGAAAGTGAGGCTAAGACTCTTAGCAGTGTTTGCTCAAAGATTTTAGGACATGATGGAGTCTTGAAATAAAACTGATTAGGAGATAGAGGGTAGTCTGAGCTTCCTACCTAGATTTACACTATCTTCAAATTTGAAAATAGAAGCCACACACACACACACACACACACACACACACACACACACACACGCTGAAACAGCCTTAATAACATGGCTAGACCTTGAAGCTCTGAAGTTTCTATTGACTCAGTCACATAATCTGGTGGCTAAGTGATCACTCTAGGAAACACACATCATTTAACCTCCTTTAAGCGCTTCTACTTTTATCCTTTGGAAGGGAAACTTTCATAGCATTGTGCTTACTAATCTGACTTCCCTGATGGCTTCTCTTGTGAACTTACTTCACATAGCCTCTGAGAACCTCGCTGAACTTCTGACTGGCTGTTTCCCAAATGAGTCATGTTCTGTTGTAATTTTATTATCTAACAATTTTGGTACCTCTTCCTGGAATCTCCCTTCTTACTTTGCCACCTGGATAACTGCCATTCTTTCACTAGAAGAATTTTTAAAGGTGCCAAGCAGAAGGTTCTACTGGGTGGTAACCTGAAGTTGAAGGTACACTCTCTTCACGGAGGGGAGCTCCCCACAGTATCAAGTAGTGACCATCTCTTCCAACCTCAACTCAAGAGCATCAATACTAGAATTCATGTGCACATGTTCATACACATGGGTGTTCTCTAGTGTAAGGTGAGGGTAAGGATATAGGATTTAATTTAGAGCTAGAAATATGAGTTTTAACTACATTTAGTCAAAATTACCCTTGAAAAGGTATTAAACCAGCCCCATACTATCCAAAGATGCATGATTATTTGCACAATATTGTACATCAATATGTATTTGAAATATATACATCATTAAATAGAATCACTTTCAGAATAATGCAGAGAGTAATTAAAGCCGTGAAAGTTGGGACTGAGATATCATTAGGGAATAACAAATGTCTGTCTGCCTCCTCATGCTCACAAAATTCTGGAACTTGCTTAGGTGGCTTGGTAGCCTAAATTATTAAATTTATCTGTTTCCCTTTAATGCAGATGTGATCCTGTAGCCCCAAACTGCTAAATTTCCCCAACTCTGTCATACAGAATCAGCTTCTTAGGATTCAGTTCAGAGCTCTTGTAAAGCACCTATAAGGTTTTGTCATAATTATTAAAGTATCTGTCTTCTCAAACTAGGAGTGCCTTCACAGTGTGATCCATATGATCATATGAGTTTCATTATGGATCGTACTCTAGAGGAACTCCCAGCCCACAGATGTCATTTGTGGCTTGTTTCATTTAGAATGATGTCTTCAAGGCTCAGCCATGTTGTAGCATGAGTCAGAATCTCCTTTTTATTTTATTACTTTTTAACTTTTACACATAAAATGAAAATAAACAAATAAATAGAACAACCAGAAAAGCATGCAGGAAATGTTTGTTTGATTACTAGACAAATGACATTGTTGTTTAACTTTTTATTGGTGTTGATAATTTTTTCCCCTGGCTGAATGATTCTGTAGAATTGAGGAGGAGGGGCTGTGGATTCCTCACCAAGCTTTTGCTTGGCATGTGTGTTTAAAGGTAGACTCTGCATAGGAGTTGATTGTTTTCCCAGGGGCTCATTTTATAAACTCGGGCTCTTTTGCAAACTCTGCCTTGCCTCCCCTAGGGACATTTTCCTTCTCTGTTATTTGTTGTTCTGTCACTAGGGTAAGCTAGCACCCAGACAACAGATCTTGTCATTAGGTATCAGGAGACAGAGCCATAGTCCACCTACCTTGGACTGTTCTGATATAAGTCCCCAAATCACTGATGAAACCTAAAATGTCTAAGTCTCTTAATGCTTACATCCTGATTCTACCTTGAATGGCCAGAAGTTCTTGCTTTGAAACAGATAACAAACAACAACAATGACAACACACACACACACACACACACACACACACACACACACACACACACACACAAAACGAAAAAAAAAAAAAACACACCCACGAACCACAAACACAACAACAAAAGACAGCTTTATTTTTCCTCCCTCGCATATGCTAATAACAGACACAAACAAAAAAACAACCCACCCACGAACCACAACCACACCACCAAAAGACAGGCTTATTTTTCCTCCCTTCCTGATGCTAATAGTTGATACTGAAACTGACTTTCTTGTGTCTAATCTCAAATGAGAACACTGGAAATTACAGAACAGTGCTGACAAGAAGGTGAAAGACCCTATAGATTACTTTAAAGGAAAAAAAAATGCTATCTGAAAAACGTGTAAGCAAGCTGTAATCCTAGATATAAAGCTGTTTCCCAGGATAATGTTTTCCATCTAATCAGGCATCTGTTTCCCAAGGATGAGATCCAAACAACTGGAGATGCCATCATCTTTCCGTCTAGGCTAGCTAATGATTTCAGTTGTGGTTTATTTAGACACTTATCTTCCCTGGTATTTCCTCAGACTGCTTGAGTTTTGGATTTTAAACTGCAGGTCAGTGGCCAAATTAAGGCTAAAACACTGTCCTGGACAACTACCATCCACCTCTTACGAATCATGAGAAAGTGGGGCTGGAGAGATGGCTCAGCCATTAAGAACACTGATTATTCTTGCAGAAGACCCAGGTTCAAATCCCAGCACCCACATGGCAGCTAACAACTGTCTGTAACTCCAGTCCCAGGGGATCTGACAGCCTCTTCTGACCACCACAGGCATTGCACGACAGGGGTGCACTATAGTGGCTAACAATGAACTGTAATCCCAATTCCAGGGAATCTGATGCCCTCTTCTGACCTCTGTGGGCATTGCATGATGCAGGTGCACTTACCTACATTCAGGCAATACACGCATACACATAAAATAAAAATAATAAATAAAAATTTTTAAAAAGTTTAAAATAATCATGAGAAAGTGGGTGTTTCTGTGAAAACAGGTCTCCAATTGAATTCTTAATACTTGACCTTCAGGGCTTTAGGGGTGGCCTAGCCTGTCCATATGTGGTTGTCTTAGCCAGTGTCCCTCACAAATTCACGACCTTTGCTGAACTTCATTTCCAGACTGCATTTGGAACACAGGCCTGACTTCAGGTCTTTGTTCTCCTTCAATACTAGCTGAAAGTAAATTTAAGGTTGTTTAACCAGAACAAATCTCAATTTTATCTTCTGCAAGATGAAAATAATCACTACCTCACAGTGTTGATCAAACATTAAATGATACAATGTGCACATAATTGCTTAGCAAATTTTAAAAGAATCAGAAATACTAGCAGTGGCTACTTGGGGGTCAAGTTCTTCCTCTATGTTGATCTAGACTGATATTAATAAAATCACCATTCCTGATGGACCTTTAAAAGTAATTCCTGATAGCTCTAGAGCCATAGAGTCTCAATTCTGGAACAAGAGAGCACAGATCTTGTATGTCACTTAATATTCTAAAATTCCTCAGTTCTGTCAAGTGTGACTTATGATACAGTATCATAGGAGCAAGCAGCTTCTCCCCATAGCAAAGAAGGAATTTAGTCTAACAGGTTTTTGGTTACTATTTAATGTACCAAACCCCAATTCCTACTGCCAAATAGGACAGTCATTGCATTCCAGTCACGTTATCTCCGTGAACTTCTCCCCCAGCACTGACAACTTGCATTGCTAAACAGGTTCTGCTTCCTCTCAAACTGCTGTTTTATCAGGTCATTTCTTCTCATTGAAACATTTAATTTCAAGGTGAGTTTGAATCTGTCCTACTAGAGCTATTGTCAGAATCTATTGCATTTCATTTCTAGAGTGGTATATTAATATCAGTTTCCTATTCCAAAAGAGGTACCTAGGATCTTCTAAGTGATCAATATATCTTTTTACAAATTTTGTGTGTCCTTGAGAATGATATTGAGTGCAAAGAAAATTTGTCTCCTTATCATTACTCACTGGACGGTCTTACATCTATATCAGACTTCACGAACTGTGTCTTTCTAGCATCACTTCTCCTCAACTTAGTAATTAGAAAGGAATAAATACACTTATTTGTGGCCCAAATGAATAAAAAAATAAACAGAATTGAGAGAAGCCCACAATCCATCCTATGCTTGGATACAGTTTTGACTATTTATAATAGAACCAATTTGACAATGGCTTAAATAAATCTGTTTATTTCTCTCATGTTATAGTCTGGAGGTAGGTAGAATTCTGCTGCATGACGTTATCCAGAGCTCTAGACTCTTTGTCATCAAATACTCTTAGAATATTTCCTTTGTCCATATGGATCCAAATGGCTTTCTACAATGTTTGAGAACCAGAAGATACCCTTTCTTCTTACCAGGGCCATCCTGAAGTGCTTCATATCTCTTCCATTGATTTTTATCACATGACCACAAGGAGCTGCAAGAAAGATGAGGAATGTACTCTTCACTCAGGTAGTCATGTGCCCACCTAATAATCCTTTTATATTGGCAAAAAGGGGAGAATGAATATAAAGGAACAATGAATAATCCTGAGCATAGGGCCTTATCACAGATGTCTTCATGACATGTAAAGTAAAAATAATATCTTACAAGTTTTTCATGTCTTAGAATTTATGGAAGAAAAACATTTACTTGTATTCTGAGTATAAACACCTTTAGGTTACATTTTTTACCATAAACACTCCTAGGTAGCCACTAAGACAGGACCAACACACAGCAGATCTGTCCTAGTGTCTGTCCTAGTGTCCTAGTGGCTGTTCAGTGCTGAATTCCTGAAATCCTTTCACTCAGGTTGGTAAGCTCTTACTGCTTAAGATCCTTATCTTAGCTCTTTGGCTGACCACACCCACCCTGCTCTATGATTCAACAATTGAAGAGTGAAGGTGTGGTTCAGCAAAGGACTTTGGAACTCTGCTCCAGGGCTCAGAAACTGGCTATTCTAAGTGGCTCCAACAGGTCAATATAGGCGGCAACCTATTTTTACAATCACCCCTGGTTCAGCAAAGGACTTTGGAACTCTGCTCCAGGGCTCAGAAATTGGCTATTGTTAAGTGGCTCCAACAGGTCAATATAGGCGGCAACCTATTTTTACAATCACCCCTGCACTGAAGATGCTCCAGCAGGAAATGAACTCAGGATTTCTCAGTTGCTTGGTCACATATATCCTGAGACCTAATGTTACAAACATCCTACACTCATGGTTGACATTGTATCTTGGTTTCTGTATCTCAAAAATACAAAATTCCTTTTATAATAAAGTTAAGCTATTGTCAAAGGAAGGAAAAGGTGATACATTAATGAGATATAAAACAATAAAGTGAGGGATTTCATCTTAACCCAGTCAAAGATAAATTTAAGAAAGACAGTTTCATAAAAGGAACATGAGAAACCATAAAATGAGACTTTAAGTGACAAGATCTGAACTAGGGCTAGCAAGAAGAAGAGGCAGTGTTCGACAAGAAAATATAATGAAAACAAGAGCAAAACTAGATGGAGTCTCTAAGCACCAATGCTAGCATCTTAAAAGACTGAATTACAAATGAATGTACTCTCCTTATCCAGACGGAGAGAGCCCCACTGATTGGCTTCTACACTGTTATTTCCCAGTGGAACACCAAACAGGCAATATGTGTGGAGACTCAGAATAATATCAGAAAGCTAATCATGCCCCAGTGTACACTTTGCCCCATCAATATTCCATCTGCTTTTGCATGGCTAAGAAAGCATGGAAGAAAATCTGGTTTAGGAAAGTTCCTTAACCTCTCTGAGCCTTGATGATAAATCAAGCCAAGGTAATTTTATCTGCCTTTCACAATGATTGTGGGGTTTAAAATGAGAAAATGCACATTGTATCTTGCCATCCTGGGAAAAGGTAGGTGTTCTGAATTTTTCGGTTCCCTCTTTGACAGTTTATAGACATTTGTAGGTCAATAGGTATTACCAAAAATAAGAATTTAAGGCCTAGGCGTGGTGGTTTACAGCTGTAATTCCAACATTCAGGAGGCTGAGGCAGGAAGAGCTTGAGTTTGAGGTTACATAGTGAATTCAGAAGCAGCCTGGGCTATATAGCAAGAGCCTATCTCAAATATAAATCAATAAATCAAAAGAATATAATCCCACCCTGGATCAATTATCTAACTTGTCATAGTTATCTACCTCATAAAACCTAACTTTAGATTTTCTTACCTTACAAAACACCTCTGATTCAGCCCCATGACTGTGGAATAGTGTGGGAATAACCACATTAGCATTTCCCATAGGTACATATGATCTAAAGTTTCAACTGAATCCTCAACACAAAACCACTTTTGATGTGTCCGGTCTTCTTAGTAGTCTCTTTCATCCTGTACACTCTTCCAGCCTTTATTCCTTTCCACCCCAGTATCATTTTCTTTCCATTATAGGCTGTCTCTTCACTGAGTCCCTAAGAAAACAGGTAAAGCACTACATATACAAATTTATCTGCATATGTACTTCTCCTTTATCTCTGTGTATCCTGGTTTGCTAAGAGAGGACTCCTGTCACCCTTCATGACTCCCATCCTTTTTCTCCTGAGAGGGTCACGTTCCCTTTCTCATCCTTTCTTCCTTTTGTTACTTCAGCTACTCTTCTATTGGCTCCTTCTCACTAGCATTTTGAAAGGGCTCAGATATCTATTGTCTTTTAAAAATATTTCATAGTTGGGTGCTAGAGAGGTTGCTCAGTGGTTAGAACTTGCTGCTCTACCAGAGGATTGGAGTTAAAATTCCAGCATCCAAGTCATACAGGAGACTACTACCTGTAACTCCAGCTCCAAGAAATCCAATGTGCCCTTTTGTCCTCTGCATACACCTGCACACACACACACACACACACACACACACACACCATGTGTATAAACATGAATAAAACTAAAATGAATCTTTAAAAACTTCTTAACAGTTGATACTATGTTTTATTCTTGCTTCTATCTTTTCTGTTCCTTATAGCTTCTGGAAAGGAGCTCCTATTATTTTTTGTCCTTAGCCATTTAGTCTTCTGTTCAAAATACTCCAGTTTTCAGATACCAATGACTTTCTTATGGTAGAAAGCTTGCCTTGTATGCAGAAACCCATGGGTTCCATCCCTAGCACTGTATAAAACAGGTGTGGTGTCAGATGCTGGAAATTCCAGCACTAAGGAAGTGGAGGAGGGTGGATCAGTTGTTGAAGGTCATCTGTGGCTGCACAGGGAGTTGGAGGTCAGCGTGGAATATATGGCACTCAAATAAAAAAAAAGAGATGAAAGACTGTTTGGAAAGAGAAAGAAATAGCACACGGAGAGGACCTTCATCAGAACCAGGACCCCAGACATGACTCAGAAAAAAAAGAATTCTCAGAGATAATTTATTGTTGCTTTAAGCCACTAAGTTTTGGAATACATTTAAATTTTTTTAATGTTCATTTGTTTTGTGTGTGTTTGCACATGTGTGTGTGCATGCATGTGTGTGTGTGTATGTGTGTTTGTGTATATATATGCCATGGTTAGTGAACATGTGGTGGTCAAAGGACAACTTTTGGGAGCCAGTTCTTTCCTTCCTTCATGTGTAATCTGGAGCTCAAACTCAGGTTGTCAGGCTTGGAGACATGTGCCTTTACTCAAAGCATGCATAACCCTTCTTGCTAGAAATTAGAAGGAACTATAATATCAGTTTTTGTGCAATTAGATTAAATTATAATGGAATACTAAGAAATGAACTAATAGAAAACATAGGTAAGACTCATATAGACCTAGAACTAAGTCTTTTAACTTGTCATTTTAAGCCATATACATATATGAATATGAACCATATTGTGATTTTTACATCATGATGGTTATTTTGGAATTTCCATTCAAAAACCGCCTGCAAATTTTTGACATTAAAGATAAAAACTATTATTTGTGAACTATTTACTTAGGGTCACAATACACCAGATAGTTACTATGTTTTAAAATGCTAGCCACTAAGTATCAGGGACTCTGAGCTGATACCAACACCTAAGAAATAATTATTAACAATCACTTGTGTGACAACTAATAATTTCCTTCTCTTCAAAAGATTAATCCATAGACTCTTTGCTGTGTTTGTTATAAAGCATGAACTGTGTGACCAACTGCTTACTATCAGATAGGAACAATGGTAACAGTGTGTTCAACTGTTACACAATTAGGCCAATGTTTCAATAATTCAAAGACAATTTATATGAAAATATAATATGGTTTCCAAGTAGAAATGCAGCACTGGAACTTGTACCAAGATCAGAGGTTTGAATTTGATTTTCAAATTAAACCCTTTGTAATAAAAAATTAACCCCCAAGAACACTTATAAAAGTTCAACATGATGAATCCTCAAACTGGAAGGATGCTGATATTTTGAAGCCTCAAATTCCCAAAGGATGTTACACACAGCTATGCATTCACATATGGAAATCATATAAGAAACTTAAGACATTAGATTATCTTGGCCCAGTACCCATGTCAGGTGACTGACAACCACATGTAACTCTAGCTCCAGGGGAACATCCTGTTCTGGCCTCCAAAGTCACCCACAAGAACATGCACACGCTTACACACAAAGTCACCCACAAGAACATGCACACACTTACACAGACACAGACACAGACATACACACACACACACACACACACATGAAATTCTATAGAAACTAGGCACTATTTAACCAAAGTAAAGGCTGGTTGCACTTTTTCAAAACCTATAGTTTGATGGTTCAGCTTTTAGCTTTACCTGCTGGCTCCTGTTCAGAGGTGCTTTTCAAGACTGCTTCTTCATTTATAGATGCCAATTATATCTCAGCTGTAAAAAATGTAAACCTTAGTTCGTTCTATTTTTGCTAGTTTTGTTTCTATATCATGAGAATGCCATGCTTTACTTGGGCAGGATTTAGAATTCTATTTTCAGTCTGTGCAAGACTAAAACTTCAAAGAAAATTCAGTTTTGCTTAAGGGAGCATTGTTAAATAGCAATTCTTGGTGCTATGTGTCTCATTTGATCCATTTCACCCCAAAGATCATTACATCTGTCATTGTTATGAGACAAATTTAAAGTGGTAAACATCTTTAAAATGCACTAAACTTATGAAGTCTCAAATAAAACTTGCATATTCTGTAGAAATTCCTGTCAAGTGAAATTCTTT
The DNA here is from genome assembly GCF_000622305.1 of Nannospalax galili. Lineage (NCBI taxonomy): Eukaryota > Metazoa > Chordata > Mammalia > Rodentia > Spalacidae > Nannospalax > Nannospalax galili. Next base: position 352,425 of record NW_008355642.1, read on the forward strand.
CCTGTGTATCACTTCCCTTGAAAACTGCTCTCTTATTTATTTTCTTTTATTCAACATAGAGAGAGAAAATGAGGATGGCTTGTGATTTGTCTTCCACAAGTAACCTCTCTCTTCTCCCATCTCCTCAAAGGTGCTGGCTCTGGCTGAGACAGAACCTTATCTTTCTTGGAGATCTTTGAGGTGACAAAAGCTTGTCCCTAACTTAATCATCTCCAAATTAATGACCCCAGGAGGAAAGTGGGCCACAGTATCCACTTTTCATGATTTGATAGTTTCACTCTTACACAACAACCACATAGGTCCTTCCGTCTACCTCTTAGCATCAACTGCATCTGAAGATCTTTAAATTAGACAACCACAAAACCAGCAGAGTTCCGGGCAACCCACAACCTTCAGAGTGGTCCAAAACAGGCAAAAGACTATTATAAATCAAATTTGTAGCCATTGTTTCCAAGGTTCTGTATATAAATCTTATAGTCCGGGGCTGGAGAGATGGTTCAGCGATTAAGAGCACTGACTGCTTTGGTAGACAACCTGGGTTTGTTTCTCAGCACCCACATGGTAACTAACAGCTGTCCATAACTCCAGTTCCGGGGGCTCCAACACCCTCTTCTGACCTTCTCAGGCATTGCAAGACATCCGGTGCAGTCACATCCATACAGGCAATTCTCTCATAAACATAAAATGATAAAAATAAATAAATTTAATGAAATGGAGATCTTTTTTAAAAAAGTTTAAACCTCATTTAATTTTATGTCTTGTAGTGTTTATATGGAGTACAATATTGTATAATTGTATTAATTCAACTATAAACCTAAAAATTTACAGGCAATTTTGAAAGAGATGCATCTTAGCTCTGGAAATTGTTCTTGAATATGCCAATGCTGTGAATTGCAATGCAATTTGAGATCTTGGAAATTTGGCAGTTCAATTGCATGCACTCTAATGAGTCTTCCCACTGTCCAGTTGATCTGACTTACCTAGTGCATGAAAGGTCTTGCTTTTGAGTAGATTTATGAGCCTAGAAGCATAGCTAGCTTCTCTTAGCTTGTTTTTCAACCGCAAAGTGTGATGTATCTCTAATCTACATCACACAATTATTATAAGGACATATAATGTCTTAAAGTACCCATATATAAATTATTTTGTTAATTTTATAAAATACTACACAAGCAAAAAGTTGATTGTAAAGATCCATTGCATTCTGAAATGACATTTCATTTTTCTGTTTTTTAAATTTCCAGTCTACCTTTAATATAATGATGCCCTCTGCTGTTCTCTCATATAAACTACTTCAGACAAAGCATTTCTTGGTCTGTATCACCATTCTGTCCAAGACCACTAGAGTTAAATGATACTTGTAGAAGACCAATTCTCATTTTAAAGATGAATCAGAAAAGCACATGGATAATAAGAAAGTATCTGAAACCAGTCAAATCAGGGCCAGAACTCAGACTTCTTGAACTCAAGATCAGTCTTCTTTAGCCAGAATACCAATACAGCAGGGTGGCAGCTGAGGTGGAGGATACCTGTAATTCCTGTATTCAGGATATTTAAACGGGTGGATTCTAAATTCCTGACTAGTCTGGGCTACATGAATTCCAGATCAACCTTGTTTACATAATGAGACCTTGTCCAAAGAAAACAACCCAACCAAAGCAAAGCAAAGCAGAGCAGAGAAAAGTGAAGCAAACATGTTTTTGAATTTGGCTTAAGTGTCTTTGCAGACTTCATTATCCTGACTGGCACTTGGTCTTTCTCCTAAATCTATCTACCCACTCACCTGACTTAGGAGCCCAAAGTCAGTTTTTATTCTGTCCTCTCCCACTAAATAAATATTGCTAGATGGGTTCAGTTAATTCTATCTTTTAAATTTTTCACCCATTTTACTAGTTGGATTGTCCTCATTTGACCCTTCATCGTTTGTAGCTTGTTTTATTTCAATAGCTTTCTAAATGTTTTAGCATTCTCTGGGTTCACTCACTCTTTTTTCATTCAATCAACAAACCCTCGCTGAAAATCCCCATCATGTTTAGTAAAATAAGCAAGATCAGAAAGACAAGTATTGCATATTTTTGCTTAAATATGGAATCTAAAAACAATTATAAAAGCTGAAGAGAGATGATTAGGGAATAGGAGGCCAGAAGGAAACCAGTTTGAAGGGGGTATAAATGTGGATAATGAGGGTGGTTAAATACTACCAAAATATCCTAGATCCGTGTATAAAAACCTCACAATGGAACACATTGTTTTGTGCAATTAATACACAAAAATGCACTTAAGAACATGTTAATAATATTTCAGAGTATGCTAGAGACGAACATATAAAAGATGTGTTCTCAAGGAAGTCAAAGTCTCCTAGAAATCAATAAATTTGAAAATATAGGACAGGCAGGCCTGATAGCAAACACCTGTAATTCCAGACATCAGAAGCAGAAGCAGAAGAATTGTGAGTTTGAGGCCAGCCTGGGATATATTATACAGCAAGACTCGATCTAAAAATAAATTCATAGGTAAAGAAACAAAAAAGTAAAATTTCAAAATATTCCAGGTACTCCAAATATGGAAACTGTCCCTCCCCCTTCTTATTCCCTAATCAGCCTTCTTCTGCTTTCATGATTTGTTGTTTGTTTGTTTTTAAATTCCACATATCAGGGGGCTGGAAAGATGGTTCAGTGGTTAACAGCACTGGCTGCTCTTGCAGAGGATCTGAGTTCGATTCCAAGCACTAACCTAGTGATTAATAACCATCTGTAGCAATCTAGTTACAGGGGAATTCAACACCCTTTTCTGACTCTGCAGCCATTGGACAACACAGGGTGCACTTACACACATGCAGACAGTACTCTCATACACATAGAACAAAAATAATTAAAAAGACTCCCCAGCCTCATTCACCCTCCCATCTCCTCCACCCATCTCTCCTCCAAGCCTGGGACCTGTCCCATTCCTTGTCTTGGCGCCCCAGACACTGGGAGAACCACCACTGCTTCCTGATCCTTAGCATCCAGACCAACCCACACAAAAATCAGAAACTACAAAAGAAATTCATATGTCAAAATCACAGAGAAAAGATAATAACATGAAAAACAAAACATATCTGCACCAAATACCAATAGTCCTGTAGAGGAGTACAATGAGAACCCCCTAGAGATAATGTAGGACATGGAACTCAAAAGAACAATTATATACATGATAAAAGAATTCAGTGAATTTAAAGAACACACAAAGAAATCAAAGAACTGAAAGAAGATAGGGATTATCAGGTTGAAATGAAGGAGGAAGTTAAACATTCAATAAGCCAGTTGGAAACGACAGGAGAAAGCCTCACCAATAGGATGAATGAAATGGAAAACAGAGTATCAAGACTGGAAGATAAAGTGGATGAACTAGACCACTTGAGCAAAGATTATGAAAAATTTAAGAAATCACAAGAATAGAATATGCAGGAATTGTGTGACACTATAAAAAGACCAAACTTATGAATCAAAGGCATACAGGAAGGAGAAGAAGAAGAATACCAAGATAGTGGCATGGACCAGATCATCAACAGAATCGTGGAAGAAAATTTCCCCAAATTAAAGAAAGACACGCCCATACAAATACAAGAATTATATAGAACACCAAACAGACAGGACCAGAAAAGAAACTCTCCACTCTCCACAGCACATTGTAGCAAAAATACTAAATGTGCAAAACAAAGGGACAATACTGAAAGCTGTAAAAGAGAAACAAGTCACATATAAAGGAAAACTCATTAGGATTACAGCTGACTTTTCAGAGCAAACTAGGAAAGCAGAAGAGCCTGGACCTAAGTATTCCCAGGTTTAAATGACCACAGATGCCAATGCAGATTACTATACCAAGCCAAAATTTCTATTATAGTCGAAGAGGAAAGAAAAATCTTCCATGACATAAATAGGCTGAAGGAATTCATGTCCACAAAACCTGCCCTTCAGAGAGTTCTGGAAGCAATACAAAGAGCTGAAGAAAGGAATGACTACACCAAATGGGTTGTGGAAAGAAATTCAATGAAGGTCTAACTGTGGAAAATTACAGCTATATCAAGAATGTAAGCAGAAATAACAATGATAGGATTCAATACACATCTTTCATTAATAACGTTAAATATTAATGAACTGAATTCCCCAGTCAAAAGACACTGAATAGGTGAATGGATTAAGAAACAAAACCCAACTTTTCATTGTCTGCAATAAACTCATCTCATTTTCAAGGACAGACACTATCTTAAAGTGAAAGGATGGAAAAAAACATACCAAACAAATGGTACTAAGAAAAAAGCAAGCGTTGCAATTCTAATATCTGACAAAATAGACTTTAAACTAAAACTAATCAGAAGAGACAAAGAGGGCCACTTCATTCTGATCAAAGGAACAATAAACCAAGAAGATATCACAATCATGAACATATATTTACCAAACTCTGGTGTACCCAACCTCCTAAAAAGAGTACTACAGGACTTTAAGACCCAGATTAATCCCAACTCATTAAAAATAAGGGACTTCAATACCCCACTGTCTCCATTAGATAGGTCAACAAAGCAGAGAGTTAACAGAGAGATATGTGAATTAAACAATACCATATATCAAAAGGACTTAACAGATGTCTACTGAGTATTCCACCCAAGCACCAAAGGACATACTTTCTACTCAGCATCCCATGGAACTTTCTCCAAAATCGACCATACACTGGGGCACAAAACAAAGCTCAGCAAATACAAAAAGATTGAAATAATCCATGCATTCTATCAGGCCAGAGTGCAATAAAGTTTACAATGAACATCAAAAGAAGCCCTAACCACCACATAAACATATGGAGATTGAACAATACACTTCTAATGATGCATGGGTCAAAAGAGAAATTAAGAAAGAAATAAAAGTATTCCTGGAACTAAATTAAAAGGACAGTACAACACAACAAAACCTCTGGGACACACTGAAAGCTGTCCTTAGAGGGAAGTTTATAGCTCTAAGTGCATGCATAAAAAAAAAAATAAGAAAGAACACAAATAAATGACTTAACATTGCAGCTCAAGACACTTGAAAAGCAACAACAAATGGAACCCAAACCCAGCAAGCAAGAAGAAATAACAAAAATCAGGGCAGAAATTAATGAAATCGAAACAAAGAAAACAATACAAAGTATCACCGAATCCCAGAGCAACTCCAGATCAACAAAATCAGAGATGAAAGATGTGATGATTTAAATGAAAATGTCCCACATAGGCTCCAAGTGTTTGGATATTTTGTCCCCAGATGATGGGGACATTGTTTTGGGAGATTTTAGAAGGTGTGGCTATCCTGGAGGAAGCACATCACTGGGGGTGGGCGTATAGAGTTTTTAAGACTTGGCAGATCTCCAGTCGTTCTCTTGTTTCCTGTGCCTGCAGGAAGATGTAGAGCTTAGCTTCTGCTCCTATTCTCCAGCCATCTCTGCCACCATGCCTCCCTGCCAAGACTGACTGTAATTCCCCTGGAACCGTAAGCTCAAATAAATTCTTCCTTCTATAAATTGCTTGGGTCAGTCTTTCTATCACAGCAACAGAAAAGTGAATAATACAAAAGGGGAAACATGACAATGGACACCAGAAAGATACAGACCATTATAAGGGAATACTTTAGAAACTTATATGCTACTAAATTTGAAAACCTAAA
>NW_008355642.1:358331-358955 GCF_000622305.1 Nannospalax galili
TCCTTCTATGAAGCCAGCATCACTCTAATACCAAAGCCAGGTAAAGATACAACCAAAAAACAAAACTATAGACCCATATCCTTAAGGAACATGGATGCAAAAATTCTTGACAAGATACTGGAAACCGCATACAGACACACATCAAAATGATCATCCACCATGATCGAGTCGGCTTTATCCCAGAGAAGCAGCTATGGTTCAACGTACGTAAATCATAAACGTCATAAATCGTATAAATGGGCTCAAAGACAAGAACCACATGGTCATCTCAATAGATGCAGAGAAGGCCTTTGACAAAATTCAACATGCATTTATGTTCAAATCCTAGAGGGAATTGGACTGGAGGGAACATACCTCAACATAATTAAAGCCATACATAAAAAATCCACAGCCAACATAGTTCTAAATGGAGAAAAACTGGAAGCATTCCCATTGAAATCAGGAACCAGAAAAAGCCATCCACTATCACCATTTCTCTTTAACATAGTGCTTGAAACTCTTGCAAGAGCAATAAGACAGGAGCAGGAAATTAAAGGAGTAATAATTGGAAAAGAAGAGATCAGATTATCCCCTTTTGCAGATGACATGATATTATATCTAAGAGATGCCAAAAATCCCACCAGA
>NW_008355642.1:359033-359273 GCF_000622305.1 Nannospalax galili
ACCAATAACAAGCAATCGGAGAACAAGTACATGGAAACATTCCCCTTCACAATAGCTGCAAAAAATAAAAAATCTCAGAATAAACCTGACCAAGGCCATTAAGTCCTCTACAATGAAGATGAAAATGTTAAATCTTTAAAGAAAGAGATTAAGGAAGACATCAGAAGATGGAAGGACCTCCCGTGCTCATGGATTGGAAGACTTAATATTGTGAAAATGACCATCCTACCAAAATCCATT
>NW_008355642.1:359372-376987 GCF_000622305.1 Nannospalax galili
ACATTGAGCTGTGGCAGGCTTGCTTGTTTACTTTATGATCTTTCACCTTGACTCAAGAGTTTTTGTTTTGCACACCAGTACCTAATTATTCTGCGAAGTCAGGAGGAATGTGTTGATAATTTAGGGAAGATGGTTAAATGGTGGAATTCTCAACAAGTATTTGACTGTTCTTTGACCCTCAGATAAAAGGGGGGGAAAGACAGCTGTTGAAGCTAATTGAGTTAATCAAATGGTGGCTATCTCTTATGTTCTACTGTATAAAAAGGCCGAGCTGAAATAAACCAGGGCTGCAGTCTCTATTGACAGTCCTCCCAAGTATCTTTCTCTGTCTCTTGTTTTTCTTTCAATCCTCACTCCCCCTTTCAGGTGCTGTTCATCTCCACCGGCTGGCATGGGCAAGTGGCGCCTCAAACAGGGACCTGAAAAGTAGGGGAAAAAGTGAAGGACACAACTGGAGAAGTTAAGTGACTGCATTTGGTAAGATTGGGGAGCGGTGAATATTTATCTTGGGAGAAGATGGGGCAAGGAAACAGCAGCTTGCTCTTTGTAAGGAATGTGCTTTGGGGCCAAGGAGCAGAGGAAGGAACATTCACTGAGACTAAAGAGGAGAATCCGATAAGCGGTGGCTTGGATAAAAGTGAAACCAAACCTTCCGCTCCACCAGAGCCAGCTCCATTATCCTTGCCACCCTCTTATGAGGACCCCCATCTGGGGCTAGAAGAGGGATCTCTTGACCCTGAAGATGAGCCTGCCCTAGGAGAAGAGGTGGTTAATTATGATCAGGAAAAATATCCACCTCTAATTGCTTTGTCTGAGAAGTCTATCATTGGGAAATTGAGCCATTAAGGGCAGAGTTAGAGGCCTTGAAGAAGGAAATGGTGAATAACAAAGAGAAAAGAACTAGGACCACCCCAACACCCTCTATTATAGCAGGATTAGATCCTCTTCATGCGAGGCCACCAAAGGTTGTTGTGCTTCCCATGATTGCTATGGTTCAGGAGCCTTCGGCACGAATCTGGTACCTGTTTAGAGCCATGCTACAACAGGCCATTGGGGCCACAGTAAAGCAAGGAGAGTCAGTGCATGGATTTCAAGTCTTCCCAGTTTCAGAGCAAGTTGATCAGCAGGGCAACAGGGTGTGGTCTCATGCACCCCTGCCATTGAAGCAGCTTAAGGAGCTAAAAACTGCTTGTGCTCAGTATGGTCCTACTGCCCCTTTTACCCAGGCTTTGTTAGAATCCCTATCCACAGAGGCACTTCTGCCTGGCGATTAGAAGCAGATGGTGTGTGCTTGCCTTTTGGGGGGGATTATCTGTTGTGGAAATCTGAGTACGTGGAACAGTGCCAGGTGACAGTGAATACCAATAGAGCACAGAATATTCCTATAGATTTTGATATGTTAGCTGGTGAAGGACAATATAGGGATACTGCTCAGCAGTTGCAATACGATGTTGCTGCATATTCACAGATCAGTGCTGCAGCTTGAAGAGCCTGGTATAAACTGCCGTCTAGTGGTAGGCAGACTGAGGATTTGTCTAAGATCAGGCAAGTTCTGGATGAGTCATATCAGGATTTTGTAGCTCGATTACTGCAAACTGCTGGTCACTTGCTGGGGGACAGTGAAGCAGGCTTACTTCTAGTGAAACAGCTTGCATTTGAGAATGCCAGTGGAGCCTGTCAAGATGCTATTAGGCCTTTTAGAAAGAAAGGTGATTTATCAGACTATATAAGATTATGTTCTGATATTGGGCCATCTTATATCCAAGGAGTAGCCATGGATGTGGCATTGCAGGGAAAGTCTATTCAGGAGATACTTTTTCAACAAATGAAAGGGTCAAAAGGACAGGTGGCTGGACCTGGGGGGAGCTGCTTTGGATGTGACCAGTTGGTACATCAAGTGAAACAGTGCCCTAATAAGCAGAGAGAAGGTCAGAGAAATAAAGAGCCAGGCTTATGTCCCTGTGGTAAATGAGGGAAGCATTGGGCTAATGAATGCAAATCAAAAAAGGATGTTATGGGGAACTTGCTTCCACAGGGAAACTGGAAGTGGGGCCAGCCCCAGGCCCTGAAACAATGTTATGGGGCATTCCAGACACTTGTCCCCCAGCAGGGAAATCCATTCAAGACCTCTTCAGGGCCACCCCAGGAAGCACAGGACTGGACCTCAGTGCCTCCACCTACACAGTATTAACCCCTGACATGGGAATGCAAGCCATACGTACAGGAGTGTATGGGCCGTTGCCAAAAGGAATGGTGGTATTGGTATTAGGAAGAAGTAGTGTTACCATGAAGGGAATTCTGGTAGCTCCTGGAGTAATAGATTCAGACTATCAAGGTGAAATCAAGATTATGACTCGTTCCCCCTTAGGAATTGCTGTAATACAGTCAAGACAAAGATTGGCACAATTGCTCCTGCTCCCTCTTGTTCATAGTGGTAACATTAGTAAAAATAAGCATAGAAGGGCAGGTGGTTTTGGTTCCTCTGATGTTTATTGGCTATAAGCTATCAGTCAACAACGACCTGAGTTGGAGCTAATTATTAATGGGAAAAGATTTAAAGGACTTTTGGACACTGGGGTGGATGTATCTGTAATTTCAGAAGAACAATTGCCCTCAGCCTGGCCAAAGCATACCTCCATGACAAATTTGTAGGGTACAGGGCAAAGTCAGAGTCCATATCAAAGTGGTGATGAGCTACATTAGAAGGACCTGGAGGGACATAAAGGTTCTTTTACTCCCTAAATTGTGAAGGGATTGCCCATCAATCTTTGGGGGAGGGATGAGATGAGTAAGATGAGAGTCTATTTGTATAGTCCCAATGAGCAGATTTCATAGCAAATGTTTAATTAAGGAATGCTTCCACAAGCCGGACTAAGAAGAAATGGGCTGGGAATTCAGGCACTGCTACAAATGTGTCAAAAATTGGATATGAAAGGCCTAGGATATTTTTAACAGAGGCCATTCAACAACCTGCACCTCATGCTGATGCTATAACATGGAAATCTGAAAAGCCAGAATGGTTAGTGCAGGAACATCTTACCCAGGAAAAAATAGAAGCTGCTGAGCAGTTATTGCAGGAAGGAACAGCTCGATAGCGGACATATCGAACCTTCTAATTCACCCTGGAATTCTCCTATTTTTGTGGCTAAGAAAAGGTCAGGCAAATGGAGATTGTTACAAGATTTGAGAGAAGTCAATAAAACAATGGAACTGATGGGCGCATTACAGCCCGGTTTGCCTATTCCTTCTGCTATTCCACAGGACACCTTTAAAATTATCTTGGACTTAAAAGATTGCTTTTACACTATTCCTTTGGCTCCACAAGATTGCAAGAGGTTTGCATTTAGTGTACCTTCCATAAATTTTAAGGCACCTATGAAAAGGTATCATTGGAAAGTTTTACCTCAAGGAATGGCCAACAATCCTACCTTATGTCAAAAATTTGTAGCTCAGGCTATAGCACAAACTATATCCTGAAGTATATATTATTCACTATATGGATGATATACTACTAGCTCGTCGCAAACTTGAGGGACTACTATTATCTGCCTATGGGGTCTTGCAGAAAGAGTTGAAAAGTTATGGGTTAGTTATTGCCCCTGAGAAAGTACAAAAAGAAGCTCCATTAAGTTATCTAGGAAAACTGCTATATCCCAAAGAAATTAACCTCAAAAAAATACAAATTAGGAAGGATAATTTAAGAATGTCAAATGATTTTCAAAGGTTGTTAGGAGACATAAATTGGCTTACATAAATTGGCTTCGTTCCCATCTGATGTTTACCATGGGGGAGTTGAAGGCTTTATTCGACATGTTAAAAGGAGATTCGGATCCCAACTCTAGCAGGATAATTACTCCTGATGCTCTTCAAGCTTTACAATTAGTAGAAAATGCTATTGAACAGCAACAAATTACCTCTGTAGATTATAGTCGGCCCTGGATGGGTTGTGTTTTTTCTACCACTCACACTCCTACAGCTGTACTCTGGCAGGATGGCCCTCTTCTTTGGGTGCATCTACCAGTATCTCCAGTCAAAGTAATTAATCCTTATTATGAGGCTGTAGGGGCCTTGGTCCAACAATTACGTACTGAATCGTGTTGGTACTTTGGAGCCAAGCCTGCTCAAATTATTGTTCCTTACACTAAGGTGCAATTGCTATGGTTGTTTCAAAATATAGATTCATGGGCAACTGCATTTGAAAATTATATAGGTCAGATAGAGAATCATTATCCCAAGGATAAATTATTATAATTTGCTAATATGCATGAGTTGGTATTTCCACTGATAGTTAAGGTTAGTCCCATCCCCCAGCCTGTGTCGGTATTTACTGATGGTTCTTTCAATGGATATGCAGCTTATGTGATTTATGGGCAAAGTTATTCTTTTCAAACTTCCCTTGCTTCAGCACAGGCAATGGAACTTCGTGCTGTAGCAGCAGTATTCCAGCTTCTGGCCTCAACACCCTTCAGTCTCTATACAGATAGTCATTATGTAGCTTGAGCTCTACAGGAAATTGAAACAGTGCCTTTTATTGAAATGAGGAGTGTTCAAATTTGTTTGCTGTTAAGAGAAGTGCAAAATAGTATTAAATCTAGAAAATATCCTTGCTATATAGGACATCTCAGAGCCCATAGTGGTCTTCCTGGGCCATTAGCTTTGGGGAATGCCTTGGCGGATAAAGCCACTCAGCTTATAGGATTGACTCAGATAGAGCAAGCTACAAATTCTCATGCCATTCATCACCAAAATAGTCAAAGTTTGAGAAAACAATTTCATATTACTAGGGAAGCTGCAAGACAAATTATGCGACAATGTTCATCTTGTCCTCAAACACAAATTGTTCCTCATAATCCTAGAGGGCTGAAGCCTAACCAATTGTGGCAAATGGATATTACTCATGTTGAGGATTTTGGCAGGCAAAGGTATGTACATGTTAAAATAGATACATTATCTGGCTTTATGATGGCTACTGCATAAACAGGGGAAGCCACAAAAAATGTTATAACTCATTGCTTAACTTGCTTTTCCATAGCTGGGATCCTTAATGTTATAAAAACGGATAATGGCTCTGGCTACACCAGTCAGGGGCTCCAGCATTTCTGCCTGCAATTGGGCATGGAGCATAAAACTGGGATACCATATAACCCACAAGGACAAGGTATAGTGGAAAGAGCTCATGGCGCTTTAAAAGCACAATTACAAAAAAATAAAAAGGGGGAGTTTTATCTTCAGACACGAAGTAATCTCTTACATCAAAATCTTTTCATTTAAAATTTTTTGAGTTTGGATAAAAATGACTGCTCTGCAGCAGATAGAATGTGGCACCCTCAGTCACAGGATACCTATGCCCAAGTCAGGTAGAAGGATCATTTAACTGGACAATGGAATGGCCCTGACCCTGTATTGATATGGGGAAGAGGGCATGTTTGTGTTTTTCCGCAGGATGTGGATGGAGCCAGGTGGCTGCCAGAAAGGCCAGTGAGGTTTGCTGGATGAGTGCCAGAAAGAGAAGTGGAAAAGAATGATGAGGCGGCAAACGTGGGTGGTGATGATGTTCCTGCAAGTGATCTTGGTTGAGTTATATTGGACTTATGTTCCTGATCCACCAACACTGCACCCTGCAATATGGGAAGAAAAAGAGATAGTAGTGACTGTGAATGACTCTCAGTTAATCACTGGGCCTGCTTCAAAACACCTGATGATGCAAGTGGTGACGAATTTTAATTATTCGGGATCAGGAAGTGGGTTGCCTATTTGTTTTGTTAAAAAATGATAATAAGTCTGGGTGTGTACAAGTAGATGACCATGTGCTTGTGGGACAAAGTGGATGCTGTACCAATGCCAAAGTGCTACTGCCAAGAGATAATAGAGTAGAGAAAGAAAAAAAATAATTCTCCACAAACATTTCCACCCTGTAAACAGCGACAGATATTCTAAAAAGGCTGAGATCCACCTTACCATCATGGTCATCTATCACTTCTATTGTGAGTGGTTTAACACGACTTGGCATGCTTTTCCTCCTATGTCTTTGTTTTCCTCTGGTGGCAGTAAAGTTATTTATGAAATCCTTGTGGCAAGTTAAGGCTACTGTTCATAATATGAGATTGTGCTCCCTCCCCTAATGGAGGCTTGTAGATAAAGATGGGTAAGATCTTCTGGGAGAAAGTCAACCTAAGACAGGGCGTAGCTGATGGAAGCTATGTGCTGATGATGGGTAAGGCTTTGCTCTAGCAGAAGACAACCTAAGACAAGCATGGTCCTTCTGTCCTGGATATAACATAATCTGGGGTTATAAAAATAAAAAAGGGGGAGATATTGGGAGCTATTAGTATAAGCACAGCCATTATGTATATTGAGCTGTGGCAGGGTTGCTTGTTTACTTTATGATCTTTCACCTTGACTCAATAGTTTTTGTTTTGCACACCAGTACCTAATTATTCTGCGAAGTCAGGAGGAATGTGTTGATAATTTAGGGAAGATGGTTAAATGGAGAAATTCACAACAAGTATTTGACTGTTCCTTGACCCTCAGATAAAAGGGGGGGAAAGACAGCTGTTGAAGCTAATTGAGCTAAGCAAACGGTGGCTATCTCTGATGTTCTACTGTATAAAAAGGCTGAGCTAAAATAAACCGGGGCTGCAGTCTCTACTGACAGTCCTTCCAAGTATCTTTCTCTGTCTCTTGTTTTTCTTTCAATCCTCACTACCCCTTTCAGGTGCTGTTCATCTCTGCCAGCTGGCACCGGCACCATCCTAAGATTCATATGGAATCACAAAAGACCTCAAATAGCCAAAGCAACCCTGAGCACTAAGAGCAATGCCAGGGAGATTACTATACTAGATTTTAAGCTGCATTACAGAGCTATAGTCATAAAAACAACATGGTACCAGCACAAAAATAGACCCAAAAATCAATGGAACAAAATTGAAGACCCAAATATGAGTACATGCAATTTCACCCACCGGATATTTGACAAAGGGGCCAAGACTATTTCCTGGAGGAAAGACAGCAAGTTCAACAAATGGTGCAGGCAAAACTGGATCTCCACCTGTAGAAGAATGAAACTAAACACCTATCTTTCACCTTGCACAAAAGTCAATTCCAAATGGATCAAAGACCTCAATGTAAAGCCTGAAACTCTGAAACTGTTAGAAGAAAACATTGGCAAAAATCTACAACATATAGGTGTAAGAAAGGATTTTCTAAACCGGACGTCAATTGCTCAGGGAACAAGGTCAAGTATCAACAAATGGGACCTCATTAAACTAAAAAGCTTCTGTACATCAAAGGAGGCAACCAGGGAAATGAAGAGAAAACCCACAGAATGGGAGAAAATCTTTACCAGTGACACATCTGACAGAGGTTTACTATCCCGAATGTATAATGAACTCAAAAAACAGAATCAAGACAAGAAGTAACCCAATTAAAAGATGTGCTAAGAAGCTGAACAGAGAGTTCTCAAAGGAAGTAGTAAAGATGGCTATGAAGCATCTTAAAAGATGTTCAATATCACTAATAATTAAGGAAATGTAAATTAAAACCACTTTCAGATTTCATCTTACCCCAGTCAGACTGGCTAAGATCAAGAGAACAAATGATACCAAATGTTGGAGAGGATGTGGGGAAAGGGGAACACTTGTCCACTGCTGGTGGGGCTGCAAACTAGTTCAACCACTATGGAAAGTAGTGTAGATAACTCTTTAAAAACGACAAAACTACAAAAACTACCATTTGACCCAGTTATACCACTCCTTGGCATATACCCAAAGAACTCATCCTATTTCAGAGACACTTGTACATCCATGTTTGTTGCTGCTCTTTTCACAAAAGCTAAGAGGTGGAAGCAACCTAAGTGTCGCTCAATTGATGAGTGGAAAATGAAAATGTGGTTCATTTATATGATGGATTTTTACTCAGCAGTAAAGAAAGATGAAATCATGAAATTTACAGGTAAATGGATGGAACTAGAAACTGTTATACTAAGTGAAGTAACACAGACTCAGAAAAAAAAACAACGTATGTTCTCCCTCATATGTGGATCCTAGAATCAAACCCTGATAAATGAGTATCCATCCAGACATAAGTGTAGGAACCAGGATAATGGAAAGGAACCGGGGAGGTAGATGAAAAGAAAGAACCTGAAAGAGAAGAACAGTAGGAAACAGGCCTTAATAAAGGAGATATGGATAAAAAATGGGTTAGTTTAAGGGAGGGGGGAGGGAAGGGTATGCTAGGAACCTAGGGGATAAAGGGGAAGAAGGAGCTCAAGAGAGGTAGGCCAGTAGGAGAAGGGTATTATTAAGGGAGAAAGGGGGAATATGGGAGCACCTTAATTGGGGAAACTATGATGGAGGGGTGAGACAATGTGAGAGATAAATAATGCCTAGCTACTTTTAAAAACCAGAGGGAACCATATTAGTCCAACAACCTACTGATGAATTATACATGGCAGATCAATAAATATATGTCTAGTTAAGGTTTACCTGAGAATAATTGGTCTTTGTCCAAGATTTATCTACATGACACACAGTAATTGAAAGTACCAGACCAGTGGAACTAAACTTCTTGGATGTTTAACAGACATACTTTGAGGCCTATAATAATTTGGTCAGAGGGACATTAAGGACAGTTTTTGCTCCTTGCCCTCCTAGGTCGACTAGTTCCAGGGGACTATGAGCATCTCTCAATATGTCCTGTAATTGTGGTTGGTCACCTGTCCTCTTGATCTAGGAGGCCAAGGAGACCTCATGAGATGGACTTGAACCAGTGTCCAGTCTAAAAGAGGAGGGTCAACACAGAGGAATCATTTCCTCCATACTTCCAAGTGAAGCCAGTCATGGTGGAGGAGGACCTTTGACTTATCTTCAGAAAGGTGGAACTGGTAAAAGAAAGGAGCCAGGGGCTCCTCCCAAGCCCATGTGAGCAGATCCTCAAACGACCTTAAGAGTAAAAGTAAATTTGTTTATCTGGGCCAACTGTATGGCCTTAAAAACCCAAAAGGAAATATAATAAAAGATTAAAGGGGCCAATATAATTTTTAAGAGCCCATATGTATAGCTAAAGGCTACATAACAAGCAACAATGCCAGATAGGAGATACCTTCTTTTGAGTTGTTGGCCAGGGTGGCCAAAGGGACTCCCAGATAGTAACCCAGCATAGAAGTGGGAAAATGAACAGAAGACCCCAATCTTATCTAAAGGAATATTGGCAAATGATTGCTGCTAGATGAGAAACAGCAGACCTTCCGAAAACCAAGACTTCTGGATAGGCTGACTAGATTCACAAGATGGACAAGTAGTGGGGAATGGCTGGGGGTGCCAACAACACAGCAGACAGTAACAGGGTTATCAGAATATAATGGCTCTAGTGGGGGGATGGAGGCTATGGGAGGGTGCCATCTGGGAAGTGGGTATATAGTTGAATAAGATGGTTTGGGATGTTCTGTGTGATACACCACAAACACACACACACACACACACACACACACACACACACAAATCATCAAATTAAAAAAATGTATTACGTTTGAGGAGGACGCATGGAAATTTACGTCATGTTAATTAGTAGAAGTGATAAAAATTACCCTTGAAATCTACCCGATGACTTTATAAACATACATAGGCACCAAGGATCCAAGTGCAACCGATTATGACTAGTAATAATCAGATACATACAGATTAGAGATGCATGCGCCAATATCTCAGTTTTAGTAGCAAAAACAATGAGTCTTTCTGCAAGGAACAATATATTCTAAAATGAAATGGAGATCTTTGAAGGTTAAAAACTCATTAAATTTTATGTCTTACAGGGCTTATACTGAGTTCAATATTGTATAACTGTAGTAATCAAGTCTGAACCTAGAAACTTGCAGCCATTTGTGAAAGAGATCTACTCTTGCTCTGGAGTGTGTTACTGAATATGTTAAATCTGTAATGAAATGCTTCTTCTAATCATGTAGTTATTAAAAATTTTTTAAAAGTAATTAAAAAATTTTTGGTCTTTTTGAGATGGGGTCTCCCTGTGGCTCCAGCTGTCCTGGATTCACTATGGAGACCAGGCTGGCCTCAAACTCACAGAGATCTGCCTACCTCTGCCTCCTGAGTGCTGGGATTAAAGGCATGTGCCCCCTGCCTGGCCAAAATATATATATTTTAATTCCACATATCAGACATGATGAGTCAAAGGTTGGCAGGACCAAACCTTTTCCAGAAGTGTGTAGTTATGCATACCTCTTGCTTTCTACTGAAACCTAATCCTCATGTCTGAACTCTGAAAATGTGGTTGGGAAAGGGGGATATCACTTGGTTTCTTTATTTGTTCCTCTTCCCAATGTGGCCCTATTTGAATAAATCTCCTTTCTCTGCTTTTCACTTTTACAGCTGCCAAATAATTTTCCAAAGAGATCACATTATTTTACATTTCAATCTACAATATAAAAATTATAGAATTTCTCCTTGCTCTTATTAAGGCTTATTATTTTCAATTTTCAATTTATTTGCTGGATTAGAGACATACTAGGGAGCTCAAGGGGTTTCTTGCTGTAATTTTGATTTGCATCTGCCTAATGATTAGTGCTATTAACAACTTTTCATGTGCTTATCATCCAATTGTGCATCTTTGGATAAATATGTTTTTATTTTTTAATTGAATTTTTGCTAATTTTATAAAATATACTTTGAACTTAGATTCATACCCCCATCTTCAACCTCCCACTCTCTCCTACCCAATTTAATATTTTCATATTCTCTCTCTGTGTGTGTATATATGCAGAGAGAATGAATACATATATATGCATTCATGCATTTATTGCCTATATAGTCAAATTTGTGTGGGACATCCACTGGAGCCTGGTAAATCTATCAAGAGACTCACCCTTAAACAAGACTGATTCTCCTGCTCTCAGCAGCCATTGGTTGACAATAGCTCCTCAAATATGACTGAGGCTTTTTACCCACCTCCCCAAGTCCATGCTAGGATTTTGTCTGGCTTGAACTTACATGTTACTTGTGCATGCTGTCACTATTGCTGTGCGTTTATATGAGTAACTGCCCAACTGTCTGGAAAACTCTGTTTCCCTGTGGTCATCCATCACCTCTAGCTTGTACACTTTTTCCACCCTCTCTTTACAATGATCGCTGATACTTGGGAGGCAGAAGTACAGTAAGTACTTATTCAGGGATAAGCACTCTGCAGCCTTTTGTTCTCTGCATGTTGGCTAATTGTGGGTTTTTGTGTTAATCACTATCTGCTGTATAAGGATCCTTTCTAGTTAGAGCTGAGGGATGGATTGTTCTATGAGTACAGCAATAAGTCATTAAGAGTTAGTTTAATACTATATTTATTTTGCAGAATAATAGTATTAGACTCACCTCTATGGCCTGCAACCTGTCTACCTACAGGTTTCTAAGCCTGCTATCAATGTCAGGTCATGGGCACTATCCTATTTGAAGTGGACCTCAAATCCAATTAGAAATTAGTTGGTTATCTCATAATATTCATGCCCTTATTACACCAGTGAGCATATTTTACAAGACCAGGATGATTTATTTTTTTCTTTCAGTAGAATGCATAGCACTTTATGGCACTATGAAAGCTAGTTAGTAGAGATGAAACTTTGAAGTCACTATCACCTTAATTTTTCCTTGTTTGCTATACTGCTCATGTATATAGATAGTGTCTTCAGCAATAAGGTCTTACTGTCAAGTTCTGGTGGGTAATCAAAATCAGAGACAATGGCCAGTATTTTTGAGGGTCTATGGGAATCCTGTCCAACAGTTTCCAAAGAGGGAATGCCAACACAATTCTTAGCAGAAATTGAAAAAATAATTTTAAATTTCATATGGAAAAAGAAAAGACTCAGGATAATCCTGAATAATAAAATAATTGCTTGAGGCATTACTATCCCTGAGCTCAAATTGTACTACAGAGCTCTGCTAATAAAAATAACATGGTACTTGCATAAAGACAGACACATTAATCAATTGAATAGAATTAAGGACCAATATTTAAGCCCACACATTTACAGCCACCTTCTTTTGATCAAAGGAGCAAAAAATACCCCCAGGAGAAAAGACAGCATATTAAAAAATGATGCTGGTCAAACTGGATAGCTACATGTAGAAGAACGAAAGTAGACCCTAACTCTCACCATGCACACAGCTCAACTCAAAATGCATCAAGGACTTTAACATAAGACTTGATACCCTGAATCTGATAGAGAAGAAAGTGAATGGGAAATACACTGGAATTTACACGCATAGGAAAGGACTTTCTGAACAGGATTCCTGTTGCACAGGCATTAAATCCAACAATTGGCAAATGGGACTTCATGAAACTTAAAACGCTTCTGTACATTGAAGGACACTGTCATTTGGGTGAAGAGGAAACCCTCAAAATGGGAGAAAATCCTCTCCAGCTATACCTTTGACAACAAGATAATATCTAGAATATACAAAGAACTAAAAAAATTCCTGAAATCCCAATTAAAAAGTAGGGTAAGGACATGAACAGGGAATTCTCGAAAGATGAAAAACAAATAACTAAGAAACACTTTTTAAAAATTAACATCTTTAGTCATCAGCAAAATGTAGATGAAAACCACTTTGAGATTTTATCTCACCCCACTCAGAATGGCTAAGATCCAAAACAATGACAAATGCTGGTGAGGGTATGGGGATAGGGGAACTCTTTTCCAGTGCTGTTGGGAGTGCAAACTGGTACAATCACTTTGGAAATCAGTGTGGAGAGTTCTCATAAAGCTAGAAATCTCTATGTTTTGGCCATTTGTAGCCTTTTCTGTTCCTCTCCCTCTGTTGCATTAGGGAGCTTCATTAATTAGAATTAAAAGATTCATTACTGTCCTCTTCATTACCCCTGTTGTATGTTCCGTGTGCTGTTCATTTCCCTAGTTCTATGCTGGGTTTTTGTCTGCCTGAGTTTGTGGGTCTTGAGAACGCTGACACCATTGCCATAGAATCATATGAGAAGGGTCCCAGGAGCTTGTAGGACTCTGTTTCCATATAGTTGTACACCTCCTCCCTGGCTATTACAATCTTTCTGCCCCCTTTTCTATGATATTCCCTATGCTCTGGGTGGGTGAAGTTTAATATAGGAAATATTCTGTATAAAATACACAAAAATTCAATAAAAACAAATAAAAAATAAATATTTTTTAAAAATCTAGAAAGCAGCCTATCATATGATCAGCCATACCATTTTGGGGCATATACCCAAAAGATTCTATATCCTACTACGATATATTTGTTCATCCATATTCATAGTTGCCCTTTTCATAATAGCTGGGAAATGGAAACAATCTAGATGTCCATCATCTGATGAATGGATAGAAAAAGTATGGTACATTTACAATGGAATGTTATTCACCTGTTTAAAAAGTCAAATTTATGAAAATTTAAGGTAAATGGATGGAACTGGAAACAATCATCCTGAGTGAGGTAAACCAGACTCAGAAAGACAGACATCACATGTTCTCTCTCATAACTGGATGATAGCTTTGAATTCTTAGATACACATGTTTCAATTAGAAAATTTAAAGCAGTGAAGAAACTAATGAACAGCCATGGAATTGCATGGAGGCTTCATGGAAAGTGAGATAAAATTCAGTGATGTAAAGGAGGAAAGGGGACAGACATGGTGGCTCATGCCTTTATTCCCAGCACTTGAGAAATAAAAACAATCAGATCTCTGTGAGATTGAGGCCATCCTGGTTTACATAGCAAGTCCTAGGCAAGCTGGGGCTACAAGGTGATCCTGCCTCAAAACAAAACAACAACAACAAAACAACAAAAAAAGGGGGAATAATAGAGTAGAATGAGGTAAATGGAGTGGGGAATGGGAGGACAGGGCTGAGGAAGAGGTATGGCGAGGGATAACTAATACTAAAGACCTTTACAAAAAGCCATTTGGAAACCCACCACTTATAGCACCTTCTTAATATATATACATATACATTATAAAAACAGATTAAAAGGAGTTACCTTAGAATGACAGGGGGACATTACTCATACTAGACAATAAGCTAACAAAGTAAAAGACCAATGCTAGGGATGAACTACTTCTTTAGAACTGTGTTTTTAAATTCTTTGGCCTTTAAAATTTGCTTTTTTAAAATATTAACTAGTTTTGAATCACCTACCTGTGCTTCCCTGCGTGGCTCAGCTGCTAGCTTCCTGGTGCTATCATCTAGCCTGGGTGGCCTGCCACACCTTGACTCCCCCAGCCTCATTCACCCTTCCAGCTCCCCTCAAGCCTGGGTGATGGCCCAGTTCTTGTCTTGGCACCCTAGACACCAGGGCTGACCTCTAGGCCCAGAAATCCCGACTGCTTCCTGATCCTTTGCATACAGACCAACCCAGTTCCTCCCAGTATTTTGCAGGAGCCCTTGGGGCCTCTTCCCGCCTCCACCTCCCTTTGCATCCCTGGGAGGCACAGACACCAGCTACCTGAGACTAACAACTTTCCTGGGCTTGCTCCCAGGCCAGCCCAACCCCAAATTCCTGAGGGCAGCATCTTTCCTGGAGGGATACAGACATTAGGAGAAGGCCTGAGAGCATCTGATCCTCATCTGATTTGGGCATCTGTGGGCACTCATGAAGATGAAAGCAAATTGTCCACTCCAATATAAAAAGAAAAGAGAGAACCTGAAGCCTAGACCAACCAGTTTTCATGCCCAACAAGTAAGCCACAAAGGCACATAAAGTTTACAAAAAGGAGCAGACCTAAACTCAACAAAGGAAGGCTTGAGTCTCACAAGAGACTCAGAAACTACAAAAGAAATTCATATGTCAAAGTCACAGAGAAAAAATAATAACATGAAAACCAAAAATAATATATCCCCACCAAGTACCAATAGTCCTGTAGAGAAGTACAGTGAGAATCCCCTAGAGATAACATGGGACATGAAGCTCAAAAAAAAATTATAATAAAGAATACAGTGAACTTAAAGAACATGCAAAGAAATCCAAGAACTGAAGGAAGATAGGGATAAACTTCAGAATGAATTCAGAAGAGTTACAAATATCGAAGAATACTCAGGCTTAAATGAAGAAGGAAGTGAAACACTCAGTAAACCAATTAGAAACAACAGGAGAAAGCCTCACCAATAGGATAAATGAAATGGAAAACAGAATATCAAGACTGGAAGAATTAGAGCACTTAAGCAAAGACTATGAAAATTTTAAGAAAACACAAGAGTGGAATATTCAAGAATTGTGTGGCACCATAAAAAGACCAAACTTACAAATCATGGGCATACAGGTAGAAGAAGAATCTCGAGATAACAGTATGGACCAGATCTTCAACAGGATTGTAGAGGAAAATTTCCCAAAATTAAAGAAAGACATGCTCATACAAATACACAAAGCATATAGAACACCAAATAGACTGGACTAGAAAAGAAACTCTACACTTCACATCACAGTAAAAACACTAAATGTACATAACAAAGAGACAATACTGAAAGTTGGAAAAGAAAAATAAGTCAAATATAAAGGAAAACTCATCAGGATTACAGCCGACTTTTCAGTGCAAAAGATGAAAGCCAGAAGAGCCTGGACCAAAGTATTACCAGTTCTAAATGACCACAGATGCCAACCCAAATTACTTTACCCAGCCAGAATGTCTATGAGAGTTGAAGGGGAAAGAAAAATCTTCCATGACATATTTTGAAAGAATTCATGTTCACAAAACCAGCCCTTCAGAGAGTTCTTGAAGGAACACAGAGCTGAAGAAAGGAATGACTATACCCAAGGTGTTATGGAAAGAAATTCAATGAAAGTATAACTGTGGAAATGCACAACTATATCAGGAATGTGAACAGAAATAAAAATGACAGGATTCAATACACATCTTTCATTAATAACTTTAAATATCAATGGCCTGAACTCCCCAGTCAAAAGACCCAGACTAGTTGAATGGATTAAGAAACAAAACCCATCTTTTTGTCATCAGCAAGAAACTAATCTCACTTTCAAGGACAAGCTCTACCTTAAGGTGAAAGGTTGGAAAAAAATACACCAAGCGAATGGTACAAAGAAATATACAGGAGTTGCAATTCTAATATCTGACAAAATAGACTTTAAGCTAAAACTAATCAGAAGACATAAAGAGGGCCACTACATTCTCATCAAAGGAACAATAAACCAAGAAGATATCACAATCATGAACATATATTTACCAAACTCTAGTGCACTCAACTTCATAAAAAGAGTACTGCAGGACTTTAAGACCCAGATTAATCCCAACTCATTAATACTACTTCAATACCCCACTGTCTCCATTAGATACGTCAACAGGGAAGAGAGTTAACAGAGGGACATCTGAATTAAACAATACCATATGTCAAATGGACCTAACAGACTTCTACCGAATATTCCACCAAACACCAATGAATATACTTTCTATTCAGTGCCCCATGGAACCGTCTCCCAAACCGACCATATACTGGGGCACAAAACAAACCTCAACAAATACAAAAGATTTGAAATAATTCTATGCATTCTATCAGATCACAAGTCAATAAACCTTAAAATCAACACTGGAAGACACCCTAGTAACCACATGAACACATGGAAATTAAACAACACACTCCTGAATGATGCATGGGTCAAAACAGAAACTAAGAAAGAAATAAAAGTATTCCTGGAACTAAATGAAAAGGACAATACAATACAACAAAACCTCTGGGACATGTTGAAAGCAGTCCTTAGAGGGAAGTTTATAGCTCTAAGTGCCTACATCAAAAAAATCAGAAAAAACACAAATAAATGACCTAACATTGCAACTCAAGACACTTGAAAAGCAACAACAAATGAAACAAATACCCAGCAGACAAGAAGAAATAACAAAACTCAGAGCAGAAATTAATGAAATCAAAACAAAGAAAACAATACAAAGAATCAATGAATTCAAGAGCTGGTTCTTTGAAAGGATAACCAAGATCGAGAGACCGCTAGTGCACTTAACCAAAAGAAAGAGCACCTCCAAATCAACAAAATCAGAGATGTAAGGGGAAACATCACAACATACACCAAAAAGATGCAGAACATTATAAGGGAATACTTTAAAAATGTATATGCTACTAAATTTGAAAACCTAAAAGAAATGGACAGGTATCTAAAAGAATGGGAACCCCCAAAACTAAATCAAGAAGAGATTAACAGCTTAAACAGACCCATAACACATAAGGAAATTGAAGCAGTAATACAAAACCTCCCGACTATAAACAGCCCAGGACCAGATGGATTTAGAGCATAATTCTACCAGGCTTTTAAAGAAGATCTACACCCAATACTACTTAACTTATTCAAAAAGTAAAAATGGAGGGAGAACTTCCAAATGCATTCTATGAAGCCAGCATCACTCTATTACCAAAGCCAGGTAAAGATACAAACAAAAAAGAAAACTATAGACCCATATCCTGAATGAACATAGATGCAAAAATTCTCAACAAAATACTTGCAACCACATGCAGACAGACATCAAAAAGATCATTCACCATAATCAATTAGGCTTTATTCCAGAGATGCAGGGATGGTTCAATATAAGTAATTCAATAAACATCATAAATCACATAAAGGTCTCAAAACAAGAACCAC
>NW_008355642.1:377052-409988 GCF_000622305.1 Nannospalax galili
ATATATAACAAACCCACAGCCAACATCATTCTAAATGGAGAAAAACTGGAAGCATTCCCATTGAAATCAGGAAGCAGACAAGGCTGTCCAGTATCTCCACTTTTCTTTAACGTAGTGCTTGAAACTCTTGCAAGAGCAGTAAGACAAGAGAAGGAAATTAAAGGAGTAATAATTGGAAAAGAAGAGATCAAATTATCCCTTATTGCAGAAGACATATCTAAATGATGTAAAAAATTCCACCAGAAAACTCCTAGAAATTATTAACATGTTCAGGAAATTTGTGGGCTACAAAATTAATCTACAAATGTCTGTAGACTTTCTATATACCAATAAGAAGCAATCAGAGACAGAGTACCAATACTTGCAAAAAAATATCTCAGAATAAACCTGACTAAAGGCATTAAAGACCTCTACAATGAAAATTTTAAATCTTTAAAGAGATTTAGGAAGACATCAGAAGATGGAAGGACCTCCCATGTTCATGGATTAGAAGAATTAATATTGTGAATATGACCATCCTACCAAAAGCCATTTATAGATTCACTGAAATGCCAATCAAAATCCCCATGGCATTTTTCACAGAATTGGAAAAAATATATCCTAAGATTCATATGGAAGCACAAAAGACCTCGAATAGCAAAGCAAGCCTGAGCACTAAGAGCAATGCCGCGGTGTGTGGGGAGGATTACTATACCAGATTTTAAGCTGTATCACAGAGCTATAGTCATAAAAACAACATAGTACTGACACAAAAATAGACCCGTAGATCAATGGAACAAAATGGAAGACCCAAATATGAGTACACCCAATTTCAGCCACCTGATGTTTGACAAAGAGGCCTAGAACAGTCACTGGAGCAAAGACAGCATGTTCAGAAAATGGTACTGGCAAAACTGGATCTCTACCTGTAGAAGAGTGAAACTAAATCCCTATCTTTCACCTTGCACAAAAGTCAACTCCAAATGGATCAAAGACCTCAATGTGAAGCGTGAAACTCTGAAACTGTTAGAAGAAAACATTTTCAAAACCCTACAAGATATAGGTATAAGAAAGGATTTTCTAAACCAGACATCAACTGCCCAGGAAACAAGGTCAAGAATCAACAAATGGGACCTCATTAAAGTAAAAAGCTTCTGTACATCAAAAGAAGCACCAAGGAAGTGAAGAAAAAACCCACAGAATGGGAGAAACTCTTCACCAGTGACACATCTGACAGAGGTTTACTATCCCGAATGTATAACGAACTCAAAAAACAGAATCAAGACAGGAAGCAATCAAATAAAAAGATGGGTTAAGGAGCTGAACAGACAGTTCTCAAAAGAGGAATTAAAGATGGCTAAGAAGCATCTTCAAAGCTGTTCAACACCATTAGTAATTAGGGAAATGCAAATTAAACACACTTTAAGATTTCATTTTACCCCAGTCAGACTGGCTAAGATGAAGAGATCAAATGATATCAAATGTTGGAGAGGATGTGGGAGAAGGGGAACACTCATCCACTGCTGATGGGACTGCAAACTGGTTCAGCCCCTATGGAAAGCAGTGTGGAGAACACTTAAAAAACTACAAATGAACCTACCATTTGACCCAGTTATACCACTCTTTGGCATATACTCAAAGAACTCATCCTATTGCAAAGACGCTTGCACATCCATGTTTGTTGCTACTCTTTTTACAATTGCTAAGAGATGGAAGTGTCCCTCAACTGACGAATGAATAATAAAAATGTAGTTCATTTATATGATGGAGTTTTACTCAGCAGTAAAGAAAGATGAAGTCATGAAATTTGCTGGTAAATGGATGGAACTAGAAACTGTTATACTAAATGAAGTAACAGAGACTCAGAAAAGAAAAAAATGACGTATGTTTTCCCTCATAATTGGATCCTAGCACCAAATCCTGTTAAGCGAGTATGTATACAGCCATAAGTACAGGAACCAGGATATTGAAAAAGAACCAGGGAGGTTAAGGAAAAGAAAGACTCTGAAAGAGAAGAACACTAGGAGACAGTCATTAGGAAGGGAGAAATGGATAAAAATGAGGTTATTTTATGGGGATGGGGAGGGAAGGTTAAACAAGGAACCTAGGGGATTAAGGGAAAGAAGGAGCTCAGAGAGGTGGGACCATAGGAGAAGGGAATTATTATGGGAGAAATGGGAAAATTGGGGGCACCTTAAATGGGGAAACTACGGTGGAAGAGTTAGACAATGTAAGAGATAAATAATGCCTAGCTAGTTTTAAAAAATAGAGGGATCCATATTAGTTCAACAACCTACTGACAAATTATACAACTAGATTCAAGGAATATAATATCTGTCTAGGCACGGTTTATCTGAGAATGTTTGGTCTTTGCCCAAGATTTGTCTACATGGCACATGGTCATTAAAAGTACTAGACTGGTGGGACTAACCTTCTTGGATGTATAACAGCCATACTTTGAGGCCTATACTAATTTCATCAGAGGGATATAAAGGACAGTTTTTGGTCCTTTCCCTCCTAGGCCAACTAAGTTCCAGGGGACTACGAGCATCTCTCACAATGTCCTGTAACTTTGGTAAGTCACCTGTCCTCTTGATCAAAGAGGCTGTGCAGACCCCACCAGATGTACTTGAACCAGTGTCCAGCCTACAAAGAGGAGGGTCAACACAGAGGCAACATTTCCTCCATACTTCCAAGTGAAGCCAGCCATTGTTGAGCAGGAACATTGACTTATCTTTACATAGATGGAATTGGTAAAAGAAAGGAGCCAGGAGCTCCTCCTAAGCCCATGTGACCCCTGAGGAACAGATCCTCAAACGACCTTAAGAGTAAAAATAAATTGGTTTATCTGGGCCAACTGTATGGCCTTAAACACCCAAAAGGAAAGTATAACCAAAGATTAAAGGGGCCAATATAATTTTTAAGGGTCCATATGTATAGCTAAAAGGTACATAGTAAGCAATAACGGCAGATAAGAGATATCTTCTTTTGAGTTGTTGGCCAGGGTTGCCAGAGGGACTCCCAGATAGTCACTCATCATAGAACTGGGAAAATGAACAGCAGACCCCAGTCTTATCTAAAGGAACATTGACAACTGATTGCTGGTAGATGAGGAACAGCTGATCTTCCTATAAAACAAGGATCTCTAGACAGGCTGACTAGATTCAGCAGATGGGCAAGCTCTGCAGAATGGCTGGGGCACTGACAACCCAGTGGACAGTAACAGGGATGACAGAGTATATGAGCTCCAGTAGGGGGGTGAGTCTATGGGAGGGTATGGGTGACTGCGCTCTCTCTGGGCGCAGGGTGCGCTCACTCCCTGCGGGTTCGCAGACTGCTCTGGGGAGCGGCAGCTCCGGGAGTGTCACGGGAGATCCGCCGACTTCTCTGGGAGCTGCGGACGCCCTGCAGGCTTTTGTCTCTGGTGCTGGCGACAGCTGGTGGCTGTCGCAACTTCTCTGGTGCTGGGAGCTTACTCTGCTACTGGAGCATTGTCCAGGTGGAATTCCGTCTCTATTTCACTCGTGTACCCTTCCTCAGGATGTGAGGCTCCTGGCCTCTGAGCCACGCAGGGAAGGAGTACGGAGACGGCGAAAGCTGGTGTCCGTGGGTTGGTAACGGAAGGTGCTGCCCTCGGGGGAAATCAGGTCGCCGGTACACAAGACTCAAGGCTCGGCTTAGTCTGTGCTTACAGCTTTATTCTCTCTGGGACCCAATCTCTGGGACCCAGCCTCTGACCCAAAATCCCAATATTAAGAGAAGGCTAGGATATTTTATACCATGGGGGTAGTGGTAAAAGCTTTGGCTGTTAGATGCTTTGTGAGGCATTCTATTTACATGTGGAAGTGGATTTCTGCCAGACAGTTGTCTGCTAGGAAAATTACAGGAAGGCATGGTACCTTTCAGAGCCAAAGGCCATGTTTATGTTATGGCATTGGTGGCGGACACTTCAAAAGGAGAGACAGGGAAGATGCCAGGAAGACACCCCGCTATGAAAGGAACCCGCAGCACATAACCCGAGCTGCATGAGCTGTCCGGTGTGAAGGGGCTTCGGAGGGTGCCATTTAGAAGTGGGTATATAGATGAAAAGATTGTTTGGGATGTTCTGTACGGTATACACACACACAAAAATCAACAAATAAAAATGAGTTATATTTGAGGAGGAAGCATAAAAATTTACTTCATGTTAATTAGTAGAGATGATAAACATTACCATTGAATTCTACTCATGACTTTATATCCACACTCAGGTGCTAAGGATCTGAGTGTAACTGACTGTGACTAGTAATAATCAGATACATAGTGATTAGAGACACATGTGCAAGCATCTCGGCATTAGCAGCATTAAAAACGAGTCTTTCTGTAGGAAACAGTATATTTAAAAATGAAACGGAGATCTTTTTTAAGATTAAAAACACATTCAATTTTATGTCTTACAGGGTTTATACTGAGCTCAATACTGTATAACTGTATTAATTCAACTGTGAACCTAAAAATATACAGCCACTTTTGAAAGAGATGTTATCTTTGCTCTGGAAATTTTTATTGAATATGTTAAAGCTGTAATGAAATGCTTCTTCTAATCATGTCATTATTAAATAAATAAAAAAGCAAAAAATATATTAACTAGTTTTATGATTTTATAATTTCTTACTGCTATATAATGTATTTTAATTATATTTACCCTCAGCTTTGTCTTGTTTTCCTCCTCCCACTGAACCCCTTCTTCTTTTCAACTTGTCTCCCATCTAATGTCATGATTTTTTAAAACCCATTGAGCTTAAGTAGGGTTGCTTTCATGAGAATGAGTCGGGGTTATTAACTGGAATATAAGGATTACTTGTTTTTAATTGTTGTAGAAAAAAAAAAAAACCTCATGACTTCAAATATAAGTCCTCCCACCTTTTTTGAGACAGGATCTCATTGCATAGCCCAGACTGAACTTGAACGCACGGTGGAGCCTATGCTGGCTTTGAACTGTGATCCTCCTGCTTCAGCCTCCTGAATGCTGGAATTATAAGAGTTTGCCCCTGTGCCTAGCTCGGGATATAAGTCCCTTATCAAATACATGAGTTTCAAATATGTCTTCCATTCTATGGCTTGTCTTTTCATTTTGCGGGTAATATACTTTGAAGCATAATTTTTCAAGGTTTTTTAAGATTAAAGTCATATTAAATGAGCCGCTTTAGTGAAAAATACAGTGACATTTAGTGTATTTAAAAATGTTATGCAACCACAATGTCGATCTAGTTCCAAAATATTTTCATTATCCCCAAAGGAAATTCAGCTCTCATTAAGTAGCTACTCCCTAGTTTGTCTTTCCTCTAACCCCTGGCAACCATCCTTATATGATGTCTCAATGGATTAACTATGCTCAGTATTTTTTTTTAAGTGGAATAATTTTCTCTCTGTCACATTCCTTTCCGTTGCTGTAATGTTTTCAAGGCTTTTCCACACTGTAGCATGTATCAATATTTCATTTGTAGGTAGCTGAATAAGTGAAAAATGCAAATTTTCCAACATTGTTCTTCTCCAAGATAGTTTTGGCTACTTGGGGCCCTTGTAATCTTACTTTAATTTCATGAATTACATGCCCATTATTGTAAAAAATTCCATTGGCATTTGGATAGAGACTGCATAGTCTGTAGATTGTATTGAGCAGTGTTTCTACTTTGACAATTGAGCCTTCCAGTCCTAGGAAGCAGATTTTCATTCTATTTTATTCAACCATCTTTAATTTCTCCCAGTAATATAGCTCCAAATTTTTCTTGTAAAAACCTTCCACTTTCCTGGTTAAATTTATTCTTAAATTCAAAATGTCCTTGGGCCTGTTAGCAACATACTCTGTTCCAAAGGCTCTAATCCTTAAAAGATTTTAGGGTTACCTCTTCAGAGAGGTGAATGTTGGAGGGGAGGGAGTGGGCATGGATTTGATCAAAACACCTTATATGCATGTATGAAATTCTCAATAAAGTTTCTGTAAAACTTAAAAAAAATTCTTAAGTACATAGTTTTTTTATGATTTTGTAGGTTATTATTATTGTTGTTTTAAAACAAGATGTCATATAACTCTGGCTATGTATCTGAGGACAGTCTTGAACTTATGATCTTCCTGCCACCATATCCAATTTATGAAATGCATGGGATCGAATATAGGACTTTGTACATGCTAGGGAAGCATGCTATCAGCTGAGCCACATCCACAGCCAACAATATTTTTGTAAATGAAACTGTTTTCTTAACTTCCTTTGGAGATTTTTTCATTGTTGGTGTATAGAAATATGGAAGGTTGATGAGACTGCCAAATTGTCTTTTCTACCTCAATTGAAATCATATGCTTTTATTTATTCCTTCTGTTGATGTAAAATATTACAACTATTCTTTTTTTTTAATACCAATCCATCATTGTAATCATGGGATAAATTCCAATAGTGTATAGTAGTTATATTAATGTGCTTCTAGATTTGCTTGGCTATTATTTTGTTGAGAATGTTTGCATCTATAGTCATGTAAGATACTCATTTCTGGTTTTCTTGTGATACATAATTGTGACCGGTTTCACGGTACAGCTGATATCATACAGCTTTAGATGTACTTTCTTTTTTTTTTGTAAAGACCTTGAAAAAGGGCTGGTGTTGATTCTATTTTACATGGTCTATAAAATTCCATCAGTGAAGCTGTGGTCCTGGATTTTCTTTTTTGGAAAGTTTCTAAATTGTCAATTCAACCTTTTATTAAATAAACTGCTATGGCTTTAAGGAATTGTTTCTTCTCGAGTCAGTTTTGGTTATTTGTAGTTGTAGAAATTTATCCATTTGTTTAGCTTCTCTTATTTGTTAGCATACTAAGCAAGTTTGATAAACTTTAAATTTTCTACTTTTTATTGCTTATATTTTGTCTTAAGAAACCTTTTCCTAACTCAATGTGATGAGATATATTCCAGCATTTTCTTTTAGTAAGATTTCCATCCTCCTTCCTCCTCCTCCTCCTCCTCCTCCTCCTCCTCCTTCCCCTCCTCTCCCTTCTTTTCCTCCTCCTCTCTCTCATCCTCCTCCTCTTTCTTCCTTTTATAATTTTAAGTCCTACATTGGGGTCTATGACCTTTTTAACCTAGTAAATTTTTATGAAGTGTGAGATCATTGTTGAGGTTTATTGTGTGTTTTATTTATATATGGCTATTTAATTATTCCTACATCATTTTCATGATAATATGGTTTTGATGTTTATAAGTTTTCTTATAAACTTGTTGTAGAATTTAGCTTCAGGACCAGGGTATTACAGGGAGAATTTCAATTTTTTTTGTCAAACTGACATCAACTTCAGACTTCAACCCTAAGCTAGAGGGCAGAATCCAGGCATTTGTATTCATATAGTCATATAGATTGCTCCGTGCTGGTACCTACCTGCCTGAAAGTTATCGAACCTATGGTAAATGGGGTGAGCCAAGGCCTGGGCTGCTCGCAGAAAAGCACAAGTCTTGTTCACTACTTTCATCCCAATTTCTGAGGGCTTTCCTCTCAGCGTTCCTAAATGGCTTCAAATAATCTGGGAGATTAAGATTTTCTAGGTGGTGGTGATGGTGGTGGTGGTGGTGGTGGTGGTGGTGGTGGTGGTAGACATAGAAAACAAGAGAAGAGAAATAAAGATGGACTTGGCAGGAGGTGCAGGGAGCAAGTGGGGAAAATGGAAAGGAATTAGGAATGAATAAGAAAAGTATCCAAAAGTGCAGCAGCTTTAGCGTTAGCTTTTGCTGGGAACAGAGACAGAGATGAAATTCAGAAGAGCTATGACTGGTTTTGACCACACTAAAGCTGGGGAAAGGTGGGGGAGTGAAGAGACAACACTGAGAATATAATAATATAAAGAAAATAAGAAAAAACTCCCATTTCATTGTAGAGAAAGGAATTTAATTAAGGGCATCGGTGAGGAGGCGAGGAACACTTCCTCTCAGAGAGCATTGCTCACTCTCTTGGAGTCTAGCATCTATCCCTTAGGCCTTTCTAGAAGATGAACGGCACTCAGATACTTTTGTCTCAATTTAGAGCCTGACTAAACTGTAATTTGTCCTTGTTCAGATAACACGTGCAGTTTATTCACAGCTGTGACAGGCTTGAGAGGATAAATGGAGTGATGTGTTGCATCACTCAAACTTGACTCTAGGGGACAGTGTAGTAGAGTTGAATGGTCACAGGCCTTGTAAACAACAGAAAAATGCATCCAAATCTTATTAATTTTGCCACTGAACTCCTTTTGTGCTTTGGGAAAAGTAAGTTATCTCTCTGAACACTGAATTTACTCCCTAAAATGCAGATTATATGTATTTCCGAGGGTTTTGTGAGAATTAAATGAGAAAGTGTCGGGAAAGAACTTTGAGCAGGGCTGGAGGTATACTTAGTGGTAGTACACTTGCCTAGAAAGAATGGAAGGAAGACAGGAGGGAAGAAGAAGGGAGGGAAGGAGGAAGGGAGGGAAAGAAGGAAAAGAAAGAAAGTAGGGAAGGAAGGAGGAAAGGAAGAAAGAAAGAAAAAAGAAAGGAAGAAAGAAAGAGAGAAAGAAAAGAAAGAAAGAAAGAAAGACAGACAGACAGAAAGAAAGAAAGAAAGAAAGAAAGAAAGAAAGAAAGAAAAAGAAAAGAAAAAAGGAAAGAAATGAAGCGAGTCAGAGATGCTAGGGTAGTATCTGTTAGATATACTAGATATACTTGGTCCTCAGTCAGCTTCTTTCCTCAGTCTCCTGTTACTCACTACATGCTACATAAAAACTGAAATTATAGGGGTCTGGAGAAATGGCTCCGAGGTTAAGAACACTGGCTGCTCTTGCAGAGGACTTGGGTTCGATTCCCAGTACCTACCTGGTGCCTAATAACTGTCCATAACTCCAGTTCCAGGGAACTGGAACTCTCTTCTGACCTCTGCAGATATTGTACGACACGGATGTACTTACATGCATGTAGGCAATACATTCATACACAGAAAATATGTACACAGAAAATAAATTATTAAAATCTTAAACCATAAAGACTTTGATCCAATAATTGTACTTCTGTAACTTTATTATGATGAAAAAACTCAGAAAACAGAAAAAAAATATTTTGAGACATGGTATCATGCAACCTCAGCCAGCCTTAAATGCACTATGTAGTCAAGGATGACCTTGAACTCTAACCTCCTGCCCCAGTGTTTCAAGTGCTACCAAGACAGGCATGTGCCACCACACCCAGTTATAAAATGTTTTCTTTTAATCAAGATGATTATATGGTTTGTTAGCAATATAAAATGAAAATATTCTGAGCATCACAAATAAATGCTGTTCAATAAAACAAAAAAAGATGCCCATAAAATTTTTAAGAACTTTGTTATGTGTTTACCCTACAGTGTTAAAGTAACAAAATTTATATACACATTTTTGTATAGGAGTCTTGAGTGTTTGGAAAATATGTATGGAAAGAGGAGTGAAAAGAAATATATTAAAATAATGATCATTTTTACCTTTTACTGGAGGGTTATTTTACCTCATATAATAGTATTTTTATAGTAAAAAATAAAATTTAATTGTACAATAATTTTCCAGAGGCTCTTAAGGAAAGGTCTATAGAGACAAGCATGATCTACAATTACAAGTGACAGTTTGAATGGGTTTGACAAGCATGACATTGAGCACAGGGAGCCATAAGAATAAACAGCAAATAATTCAGTTTCTACAAAAGCAAGCAAAACAAATCTACACTATTAGTAATTGAGATGATGGTAACTGGAGGGGAGGCAGGTAGCAACTTTCACATCTGGCTCCTTTTGTTTACTATTACATTTGTGAAGTTCATTATGCATGTGGAGTGAGTAGTGATTGAACTGGCCTTAAGGGGGCCTCCGGGTCCTGGTAATGTTCTGGGTGTTAGGTGTACTCCATTTGTGAAAATTTTTTGTTCTGAAGAGTGTAGACCGTTCTATATGAATTCATATTTCAATACAAATTAAGAATATGAAATATGATAGAGAGAGAGAGAGAGAGAGAGAGAGAGAGAGAGAGAGAGAGAGAGAGAGAGAATGTATCAAATGAATACAAAATCTTTGGTGCCCTTCTCTGAGGGGCATCTTTAGAACAAAATGAAAAATTTTTGGCCACAAGATGGCAGTATTAGTTGCAGTTCTAGTTTGCTTTCTGCAGCTGTGATAAACTGCAAGACCAAAAGCAAGTTAGGGGAGGAAAGGGTTTATTTGGCTTACACTTCCAGGTCACAGTCCATCATTTAGGGAAGTCAGGACAGAAACTGAAGCAGAAACCATGGAGGAATGTTGCTTACTGGCTTGCTCCCCTTGGCTCGCTCAGTTACTTTTCTCATAGAACCCATGTTCATCTGCCCAGGCATGGCATCATCCATAGTAACTGGGCCCTCCTCCATCACTTATCAATCAAGAAAATGCCCATGGATATGCTCACAGGCCTGTCTGATCGAAGCAATCTGGCAACTGAACTTGCATCATACCCTGGGGTATGTCAAATTGACAAGGGGAGCTAACTAGGAAAGTTGCTTAGAAATCAAATTCCAATGTTTCAGCACAAACATTTTAAGTGCTGAATATTTGTTATATTATCTTAGAAAAGAATTTAATGGACTTTGTAGTTTGAGCTTATCTAAGTTTCCAGGTGAAAAAAATGATATCATGGACTGTAGATTTCCTTGGGAATGCATTGCTGACTACCTAGACTGACCACCCAGGTTTCTGATCTGTTGGCTTGCTCTTTCATGCCTAAAACCTGTTGTTTTCAACTTCATCTCCATTCTACTATGGTTTGGAAGAGATTTCCCAAGAAGAATCCATCCTCCTTAAGTCTAGAAACGAGAAATCTCAAACAGAGTAGAAAATGCACAGAATTGGCAATATTGA
Source organism: Nannospalax galili (assembly GCF_000622305.1). Classification (NCBI taxonomy): domain Eukaryota; kingdom Metazoa; phylum Chordata; class Mammalia; order Rodentia; family Spalacidae; genus Nannospalax; species Nannospalax galili. The sequence continues at coordinate 387,918 of NW_008355642.1, forward strand.
CTGGGCTGCAGTGGGAAACTCCCTTATTTGGGTTTTTAAAACTCTCACATGGCCAATTGTGCATGAGCTAGCCTAGGTTTCCACTTCCTTCTGTGTGACAGATAAGCTCTGCTCCACTGCTTTTTCAAGCATGTTCTTGCTTCCCTACCCTTTATTTCTTTCTTCTCTTCCCACCCCCAATGTTTTATTTGGGATAATTCACACTTAGTATGTAAGTTCCCTTTTAATGTCCTCTTAGGCAAGAAGTATTGAAGTCCATTCTGTTTAAATATTTTATTTTTATATCTTTATTTCATGAGTATGAGTGTATTGCCTGCATGAACATAGATGCACCCATGTCGTGCAATGTTCGTAGAGGTCACAAGAGAGCATTAAATCCCCTGGAACTAGAGTTATGAATGGTTGCTAGCCACCATGTGGGCACAGGGAATGGAACCCAGGTCCTTTGTAAGAGCAGCCAGTGCTCTTAACCACTAGCCATCTCTCCAGCCCTTGAAGTCCATTCTGCAAAAATTACGTGCCTGCTCTGCTTAAGCATGGCATACTACAGGTTCATTAAGAAGATTCTGGATGGTTTGAGTGATAAAGTGAAGGACTAAAAAAAGACTGACACTCCTCCTCTGTTTTCTTTCTAAAAAGATGATACAGGCATTTGAATCTGCATCTCTTCCAAAGAACTACTCAACTACTCATCACCCATCTTCCATAAATGGCCAAGGTCACTTCCTGATACTTAAGAAAACAGGATTGTCAGCTTGCCTTGTGGTCTACTGACTCCAGACTCTAAGTACCCTTACTCCTACATATGGTCCTACTTGTCACCAACAAGGGTAAAGGAAACATACCCAAAAACTTATCAAAGGGAAGCCACAGGTAGCCAGAACAGTTGGTGGCTAAGAGAAAGGTTTTGGTTGATCTATGTTTCTGGGTAACAGGGATAACCAGAACAGATATTGTTCTAATCTTTGTGGCTGGATGTCCCTCCCTCCCTCCCTCCCTCTCTCCCTCTCTCCCTCCCTCCCTCTCTCCTTCCTTCTTACCCCTTCACATTTTGAGACAGGGTCTCATGTAGGTCAGACTGACCTTGAACATTACTCTGTAGCCAAAAATTTATCTTGACCTAATTCTCCTGCCTTCACTTCCCAAGTGCTGGAATAACAGGTATGCAATTACATGCCTGGCCTTTTGTGCTGCTGGGGGTTGAACCCAGGGCCTCTTGCATGCTAACCAAGCATTCTACCAACTGAATCACATTCCTCAAGCCCTGAAAATATTTTTATCATTGTGAGTCTGTCTTTGTATATTAGGAAGTAAGAGAAGTTACAGAATATGATCAAAACACAAATTTTCTTCATGTTTGTCATCATCTTGCTTATTAATGACCATGTTCCAGGGCAGGAGTGGCAACTAGAATTTAAGAACTTCATGGGCAGTCCAGCTTTTAATTTTAATTTAGCTTAATTTTTTGGAAAAATATTTATTACTTTTATGTGTATGTGTGTATTACCTGCATGTCAGTACGTGTACCCATGTTATGCAATGCCCATGGAGGTCAGAAGAGGGTGTTAGATGCCCTGGAACTGGAGTTATTGATGGTGCTGGGATTTGAACCTGGGTCATCTGCAAGAGCAGGCAGTGCTCTTAACCACTGGGCCATCTCTCCAGTCTTGATTTAATTTTTTAAAGTTTATGTCTATGAGTGATTTGCTTGCATGTGTGTAAGTGCACCATATGTGTGCAATGCCCATGGAGGCCAGAAGAAGACAGTGGATTTCCTAGAACTAGAATTATAGACGGTTGTTAGCTGCCATGTGAGTGATGGGAACTGAGCCTAGGTCCTCTGGTAGAGCAACCACTGCTTATAACTACTGGGCCATCTCTCAAGCTTCCCAGTACTTCATTTTATAGGTGAGACAGTTGAGATCCTGTGAGAAAAATGAAGTCTCTAAAGCCTTAAGGGCTGTAGAGCTGGGGGACTGTAGAATCAGTTTCTATGTGAACTTCTATCATCTAAAATTAGGGAAGAAAATAATCTTGCTTAATTTGAAGGTCTTGATAGTGTAAATAGAAGGCATGAGTTACCTTGTTCTCCATCTATTTCTCAAAGTACCAGCCAGAACCACTCTGACAAAGTAAACGATTGAAGCAATTTTCTGAATCATTTGAGTTAAAACCCCATTGCATAGCTATGGCGTTTAAATATATGTGGTGTGGCTGCAAAGCAATGTGATCAGTTTCCACAAACCGCACAAGAAAACTGGGCATGCTATTATATATTCATACTGAATGCTCTGGATTTTCCATGAGTACAGGGGGCACAAAATCCAGAAATAACCCCCAAACTTGTTTTGAAACTAATTTCTACCTCCACCTTCAACAAACCTTTTGTGAACAGAAGAGGAGAGGAGAGGAGAGGAGAGGAGAGGAGAGAGATATTTAATGGAGGAGTTACCCTACTTGACTTACTCATGCTACCACATTTCTTCTTATCTCTTCTCTTGTGGCTCTGAATTTCATCACCTGCTGATCCTAGTACCATGGAAAGGTGCCTTAAAATGTCAAAAGGAAGATTATCAGGAGGTGACAAATGATAAATGGTTTGCTCATGGAGTACGAGACACAAATAACAGATCACTGGACATAATGACTGCACCGCAAACAGAAGACAGTTTATTGATTTCTCTCCTTGTTTATGCCCTAGTTGCTTTGCCTCTCAAGGTGATGTCCAAGTCCCAGCATCACGAGCATCACCTTGAGAGCTTGTTACCAGTGCAGGATGTGAAGTCCCCTGGGATAACTTAAGGAAAGATGAAGCAAGCACTCACAAGAGAAAATATAAGAAATATAGCATGGTTATATTCTATAACATGGATAGGAAATGTTCCCCTAAAAGGCTCATGTGTTTAAGGCTTGGTTGCCCAGCTTGTTGGTGCTATTGAGAAGTAATTTGAACATGATGTGATTATTGCATCAATACATTAACCCATTGATCCATAACCCTCAGGGTTTATTTTCCTCTTGCAGTTCTTCCGTCTCTAGGATCATGTCAAGCTTGCCTTACCACGTCTTAGGTATTTGGCCATAGTATTAGTTTTGAAAGTAAACTAAAAACATATAGAAGAAAACTATTACCAGAAAGCCAAGGTTACATACTCCATAGGAAGAGCATGTCTTTGGTATCTTATCTTGTGTCTCTGTAAAGATAGGGAGAGAAAAATTTAAAAAAAAGTCTTCTTATTTTCTCAGTGTAGAACACTTCACCTCTGATGACCAAAATGATGTGGGAGATTTCTCTCTATAATTAACCAGTTCTTCAGTGTACAGCATCTGGATGTCCTATACTTTAGCTCAACTGTGAGATTATCTACCTGGATATAGTATCAGAGACTAGTGCCTCAGTCCCACAAGACTATACCCATCTGGTTCAGGTACCAGTCACAAGTAATAGCTTGTCACCTGTACTTTGACTATAAATTGGGAGGTAAAGCGCTTGCTTCAGAAGCAGGAGGACCCAAGTTTAAATCCATGAATCTACCTAAAGCTGGGTGTCATAGCATGTAACTGTTAGTGCTCCTACAATGAGATGGGAGGCAAAGACAGAAGAATTTCTGGAAGCGTTCAGGCCAGCTAACCTGACATACTGTGGTTGTTGGTTTTAATGGCAACTTGCCATATACCGGAATCAATAGAAGAGTTATCCTGATTAATTGATGTGGGAGGACCCAGCACAAATGTGGGTGACACTTTATGGTAGCAGCCCAGATAAATGGGGGAATGCCACGAGAGGAAGATTATTCACTGTTTGCTTGTTTAGTCTTCCCGCCTGTTGATTTAGCCTATTGCTGTGTTTGATGATTACTTTGCTGACATTAGAGCCAGAGTTTCCAGGCTTCTATCACTGACTAAGGACCAGTGGCCTTTCAGGAACCCTCCAGGTTTTTGGTTCCAGATTGGGACTGCTGAAATATCCAGCCCTATGGACTGAGCAATTACTAGGGTCTCAGCCTCTCTAGTATGAGACAGCCACTGTGGGACTACTCCAGCTGCTGATGCACTCAACAACCAGCCTCAAGGACCTAGCCAGGCTCTCAGCATCTCAGGTGTGATTCAGCTATTGTTACAGTTTCAAAGTAAGCCAATTAATAAGTTTTACACACATATATATTCATTAATTCTGTCAGTTCTGTTCCTCTAGAGAACTCCAATTAATAGACAAACTCAACAGCAAATCACAGAGAGAGACCCTGTCTCAAATAAGATGGAATTTGAAGATTAACAAGAAAGGTTGTCCCCTGACCTCCACACAGAAGTGCCCACACTCATACATGCAAATACATGCATGCACATCATATACCCATATGCTTACATACACACATCATGCACAGAGTCAGACACACACAGACACAAAGATTCAAAAAAAGAAAGAAATGGCACATAGGAGTAACCAGAGGAAGAAATACAGAGCAAAAGGCCTGGAAACTACAGATACAAGAACTTCTCTCTCCATGGAGTTGGTGTGTGTTTCCCAACTGAGAAACTCTCTTAGCTCTGCTCTGTTTTTGTGTTGAGACTTAATTACACAGACACAATTGATTACACCACTGTCACTGGTCAACTCATCCTTAGGCTCCTCTTCCCTCTTGAGAGATTGAGAGTAGTATCTGAAGTTCTAACCCTCTCATAATATGATTGGTTCCCCTGACAACCAACCCCTCAACCCATCAGTCATCTTAATAGCATACAATCTCCCTTTGGAGATTCTAAGCATTTTTATATGCCAGTAACCAGAGCACACTTCTATTATGTCACAATATCATGTACTTAAATCTTAACTAAACATAGGTAGTACCTGAATAATCAACCAAGTTTTATTATGCTTATAGATTTTGAGGATCAGTAATTTATTCAGATATTTGTTGAGTGATTATTTTATTCTTATGGTGTAAACTGAAGACATTTGGAAGTATGTAGGTGATGGATGGGATAGTCTGGAAGATTCAAGATGGTGTCACTCCATGCCCATGTCTTCTGCCTTTGTGGGAATGACTTTAAGACTAAATTTAGCTGAAATACTATTCTTAAGGTAATTAAATTTCTTACATGGAAATTGGTTTCCATCACATGGATTATCTTAGAAGAACCAGGTGGAAGCTGAACAACTCTGGAATCTAACAACAGGAATCATTTAATGTAAATGCCACCATTTTCTACTGGTAGGATTAGTTACAAGCTCACCTTGATTCAAAGTAAAGGAATGTAGACCTCACTTCTGATTGTGAAGTAATTAGTTTGAGGACATTTTACAAGACCTCTACAATACCTAGGAGCTGATTATTACTTTGGGAACTCTATTCAGTGCAAGATTGGAACAAGTATAGTGTCAAGGAGTTCTTTTTCCCATCTAGCTTGGAGTACAAACAAAAGGACAACCTCTCATGCAGTGATCACCTTAGCCTACATGATTGGATGTATGTTTAGCTGCTGAAACAGCTTTAGGTTTGAGGAGGTTGCACCTGGGAACTTAGCACACAGAGCAAGATATTCAGGGATGCTCAAGGAACAGGGCAGACTGCTTCTCATGATTGATTTAGTCAGATAAATCAAGACACATGATTGATAATTTCATTTTATAAGGTCACCATATATAATTTGAAAATTATATTTTTGGGGGTTTATAAAGGGTATTGCTGTTTTTAGACCATGGAAATAAGGCTACATAGACATCACATATACACAAACACGTATGTAAAAACAAAAGGAAAGCTCAGTAGATGCTGAGGATCCTCTTTGGTTCTTTTGATTTCTTTGTTGAGAAGAAGTCTTGCTGTGTAGCCTAGATTGACCTTGAACACATGGTCCTCCAACCTCACCTCCTGGGTGCTGGGATTACAATTCTCTGCCACCAGTTGCAGCTGCACTCTCGTTCTCACGCCTTAATTCTGCTTGAAAGGAAAAAGTGAGTACGGAGAACAAAATGCATAATCTTTCTTTCCTATCTTCCATCCTCTTCCTTTTGTATAATATCTACATGGGCCATGTCCTTTCCCCTAAAAAGACCCTTTTGTCTTGCTCTGATTTTCAAGAGCTATAGAATGGTGTCTTATGGTACCAGCCCTCAGAAGATCAGAAATAATGAAAAGAATAAGCCATGCAGGAAAAAGAAAGCCAAGACAAAGCAGAGATTTAATTTTGTCTTAGGAGTATATTTCCTATACTTTATGCTAGCAGAGTGGTCTAATTCTGTGGTTACAGTTCTCTATTTTATTCTTATTTAATTTTTTTGAGTCAGGGTTGTATGTATTCCACTGTGGCCTTAAACTCACTATTTATAAGAGGATGATCTTGAACTTCTGATCTTCCTGCATCTCCCTCCTAAATGCTGGGATTATAGGTATGTGCCACCATGTTCAGTTTATGCCGTGGTGGGGACTAAACCCAGGGCATCATACATGATTGGCAAGCACTCTAGAAACTGAACTGTATCCTTTGTCTTTCCACTTTATTATTTTTTAAAAACTCTCAAATATTTAAAATATTTTTATGTTCATTTATTTATTATTTTAAAATATTTTATTGACCTTTTGTACACTTCATACCATAGATCTTAATCAAATTTAGATCCCCTCATCCATCCACGCTCCCCTTTAACTCCCCCACAAGATCTCATGCACTTTGTCACACATGTTAAGTCTTTTCTGGTCAAGCATTTGACCCAGGTGTCCTTCAGTGCAAGTTCATTCACTGAAACCTAGTCAGTCCATCCAGAATCTCTCCCCTAAAGATTTACTCTCCCTAAGAAATTTTATCTGACTAGAGATATGACAGAGATAAGGTTTCTCTAGGATGCATGACCTCTCCAGCCATGTGTATTTGGCTATATTTACTCTGCCACCCATGAGCTTCCTCTCGTTGAGAGGGCTTTAAGTCCAATTAGAGAACTGTTGACCACCTCCCCGCTTCCAGATCAAAGTTTCACTACTACACCAATAAAGATAGTTTTTTGTACCAGTCATGGTTATTAGGGCTTAGAGCTGGGTTGAACCATTGATTGATTTTTTTATCCCCTTGCAGTTATGAGAGCTAGTCTTCAGGTAGAAGGTTTCCAAGTCAGTTCTGGCTCCCTTGCTCCAAATCCTGTGTCCAAAGTATGTCCTGTCTTCAGCAACAGAGTTTTATCTTCAAGTTCTGGGAGGTAATCAAGGGCTGTGGCAATAGCCTCTGTTACTTTGGGAGTCCCTTGGACTATCCTGACCAACAACTTGAAGGGAGAATTCTCCTATCTGGCCTGTGTTCCTTGTTATATAGCCTTCAGGTATGCACATGCACTAATGTTCAGATTCTGGGGGGTTTTGAGGTAATACATTTCCCTCTGGCTTTTTATGCCACCTAAGCTTTATTTATCTCTCTTTTTTCTGTCCCTGTCTAACCACCTCCTCCCTCCCTAGTTTAAGTGCCCTCATTATCCCTTTGATCATACCTATCTACAATTATCCACCCCTTCTCCCCCTTTACCCCCGTGGTTCCTTGTATGTCCTTCCCTCTTCCCTTCCCAGTTGAATACACCTATTTTCCCCTTTTCTCCCTTGGTTACATCTGTTTCTTACTATCTCCCTCTTTCAGCCTCTTTTTTTTTTTCCATTTACCTCTATGGTTCCTTTCCATTTTTCTGGCTCCTACTGCTATGTCATGATATATAGTCACATAGAAGAGGTCAGCGCTATGATCCACAAATGAGGGAGAATATATGTTGCTTGATTTTCTGAGTCTGTCACTTCACTTAGTATAACATTTTCTAGTTACATACATTTACCTGAAAATTTCATAATTTCATCTTTTTTTAACCACTTAGTAGAACTCCATTGTGTAAACGTATATTTTCGTATCCATTCCTCAGGATGTTTCTATTTCTTAGACATTATAAAAACAGCAGAATCAAACATGGATGTATAGGTATCTCTGCAGTAGAATGAGTTGTTTGTGTATATGCGAAGGAGCAGAACAACTGAATCACATGGTAGATTCATTTATTTTTGTGGGGTCACACATGTGTACCGCAGTGCACGTGTGTAGGTCAGAGGACAAATTTCAGGAGTCATTTCTTTTCTTCCAGTATACGGGTCCTGGGGATTGAACTCAGGTCATCAGGCTTCATGGCAAGTACTCACTGAGACACTCCCCAGCCCCATTTCATTCTTGATGCACAACAGAGCATGTATTTTGTGAGCAGGTTGAAGAACATCAAGTTTCTGTCTTCTCTACTTGCCTGCAGTGAAAGTGTGGGCCACTTAGTGAGAGGCTAGGTAATTATAACAATGTAAGTTTATATTTAGAAAAAGCTTATAATGTACCCAGAACTTAGTGAATCATTTTAGTTATATTGCTTAATTAATTAATAATAATGATTATTTACTCACAACAACCTGGGAAACAAGTGGTATTATGATCTTTTTTCACAACTGAGGAAAATGAGGCACGCAAAGTATAATTAACATAGTCACAGTTAAGTGCTAAGTAATAGACTCAGCAAAGTTTGAACACAGGAAGTTTAACTAGGGAGTCAGCGCTCATAATCATTACACAATAATGTTTTTACGGATTGTATTTGCTCTTGGAAGCTGAAACTGAAGACGCTATTAATCTTTCTGAGAAGGTGAAAGTATGAAGTTTACTTTAGAGGAACAGATTACAAAATCAAAATATTTCTTTTCTGTTCAGAATTGGTTGAAAATCATCAGTGAATGAGGCTAAGTATTTGGGAAACACAAGCTATAACATCCTCAAATATGGGACAAACAGCCATCCCTAAAAGATCTCCTCTTATCACTTATATGTTTATAGTGTTTCTCTTTTCACCTGTAAAGATTCTTTCTTTTTTAGAGTATATTTTATTATTTTTATTTTATGTGTATGAATGTTTTGCCTGTATGTATACAAGTGCAGCATCAAGTATGTGCAGCGCCCAGAAAGGCCAGAAGATGGCATTGGATCCCCTAGAATTAGAGTTATTGATGGTTGTTACAGATAGAGTTATAGATGGTAGACAACCATGTGGGTGTTGGGAACCGAACCCATGTCCTCTGGAAGAACAGATTTTTTTGGCCTTAACTGCTGAGTCATTTCTCAAACCCCAAGATTATCATTCTATACCATATCCCTTAAACCTAGAACTCAGATTTTCATAAGTTCATCTGGTTCTCAACTTGTACCTCTACCACTTCTCTAGCTATGGTCTCTCACATGCACACGGCTGGTTGCCTTGTCATGTTCTACCCACCATGAAGCCACCAACAAGCTTGACAGAACAGTGAAAATGGAAATTCATTATTACTACAACTTGGCATTGTTTTCATCAAGAAATGCCATCTCATTTGCTGACACATTATGTGCAAATACTTGTCAGTGATTTCAAGGTCTCTTACATCTGGCCCATCCACACTCTAACCACCTCACCTTTCCCTGCTCCATTATAAACATCTGTCAGGCAGACAGTCCTCTGTCGCCAGAAATGATATCATACTAATTTGTATCCCCTTGTGATTTTTTTTTTGCTTACTTGTCTTTTCCTTCTTCTATATGTGGTATATACACTAACCAAGCTAACACAGTTCTAGTCTTATAATAGGCTTTAATTATTTTGTATATTATCTTGGGTTTCAAATCATATTATGAATGCCATTAAAGCTCATGAGATCCTGCTGTAGCTCCTTCTGTTCCTTTATGTCATTGATCAATATCTTCTACTGTCCTCCCAATACTAGTTTTCCATTTAAACTCTGCTGATAATTTTATTGTGTAGCCTAAATCTACTATATCTTTTTTAAGATTTTAAAAAATATTTTATTTATTATTTTTATTTTATGTGTATGCCTGTATTACCTGCATGTAGGTAAGTGCACCCGTGTTGTGCAATGCCCATGGAGGACAGAAGAGGCTGACGGATCCCCTGGAACTGGAGTCATGGACAGTTGTTAGCTGCCACGTGGATGCTGGGGTTCAAACCCAGGTCTTCTGCAAGAACAGTGAGTGTTCTTAACCGCTGAGCCATCTCTCCAGCCCCTAAAGCTAGTATATCTTTATTAAAAGGAAAACGTCATATATGATTAAACACACGATTCAGAGAAAGTGACACTATGAAGCTATTTTAAAAATGTTTCAGAAAGTAAGCGTAGAATTTCTTAAATATGTATGTATCAAATAATGGAACTGAAAAATACACAATTAAAACAGTCAGGTCAACAAATATCGTCAATAAATCTCTCCCAACAATTCTTAGGGAAAGTAGGCAGAAAATCAGGTTGTACATTGCACTCGTTAGTTTTTGTCAATTTGCCAAAAAATAGTCACCCAAGAAGGGGGAACGTCAGTTGAAGAATTTCTGCCACCAGATTAGTCTATGGTCATATATATGAAGAATTTTCTTCATTTTTAGTTGATGTGGGGGTGCCCAGCCCATTATAGGTCATGCTCTGCTAGACAGGAGGGACTGGGATGTGCAAGAAAGGTAACTGAGCAAGCCAGACAAAGCAAGCCAGTAAGAAGCATTCCTCCATGATCTCTGCTTCAGTTCTTGCCTCTGGGTTCTTGCCCTGAGTCCTGTAATCTGTAAGCCAGACAGACCCTTTCTCCCTTAAGTTGGTTTTGGTCAGTGTTTTATCACAGCAACGGAAATCAATGTAGAACAAAAACAGAACTCAAAAACACCATCAATAAACAGGAAATAATTGATTTTTTTTTAAAATCAAGAAAAAGAAAAGTGAACAGCAAAACATACAGATAATTTAAAATGAAAACAGTTAGGACCCATGTGGCCCATCAGATCTGGGAGCTTTCCAAGAACTTCCTTGGTAAGTCTCTTCCCCCAATCCCTGAACTCTATGATCTCAGCACTGCCAGGACCCTTGGACTCTCCTGGGGATTTTCCCAGGCCGGATTGGTAAATCTCTTTCTCCCATCCCTGTACTCTGTGATCATAGCTCCACCAGGACACTGAAACTCTCCTGGGGGCTTTCCAAGACCTGCCTTTTAATAGGTAAAACCAGGATAGGTAAATCGAGTCACAGACAAGAACTCCAGCGGGATAGTTTATTAGCAGAGGAAAAAGCACACAGGATAGTTCCCTTTGGTATAGAGAAGCTGTCCATCCACAGGTTGTTGGCTGGGGGTCTTTATAGGGGGCTTCGGGGGATGCGGAAGGCAAGAAAACATTTTTAAAAGTTAGGGGTGGAGAGAGTGAGAGAGAGAGCCAGGGTTTATCAGGAGAGAGTAACCTCTGTCAAACTGCCCCCTTCTGTCCTATTCCATCAGCCAGAATCTGAGTCAAAAGGTGTAAAGAGTCTGTTTATCTTGTCTTCCAGATCAGAGTGCTCATTAACTCCATTTCTGCATTCTCAGAGGGCCTGCAAAACCATGAGGCCCTGCTGCATTGGGGCTTCCTGTAGATCCGAACCCTAATACCTTGGTGCCATCCATTTCCTATATTTCCTTGTGCCTGCAATCTCTGCACTGTTAGGGCCCTTGTGGACCTCAGATCGGGGAGCTTTCCTAGAAATGCCTTGGTATATCACCTTTCCCCAACCTCCTTGCATTTCATGATCTCAGCTCTGCCAGGTCCTTGGACTCTCCTGGAAGCTTTGCCAGACCCCTTTGGTGCTCTGCCTTTCTCACATGTCCTTGCACTGTTATCTCTGCTCTGTTAGGACCCTCGTGGACCTCCAGATTTGGGAGCATTCCCAGGCTTGCCTTGGTGAGTCTCCTTTCCACCACCTCCTTGTGCTCTGACATTGCCATCTGAGCTCTGCCAGGACTCTTGTGTGTTGCTGGCAGCCTTCTCAGACCTGCCTTTCACTCAGAACTACTCGGGTTACTAGACTTCTTGTGTCAGAAGACCTGTGAGCTCTCCCAGACTGACCTATCAGCCAACCTGTTCTGGAAGCCACCCAGCCCTCGCTGCTGTTCCAGAACCCAGAGGAAATATCCCACAAACCTCAACTCAAAAGTTTCACCTATCCTTAGCTGAACTGAGACCATTTCTTACACCCCATTTGCATATCAAACTACAGTGTCCCTGAAACTGAACACTATTCAGCTGTGCCACAATCCGAAAAGTTGTGAAAATAACAAACACAGATACAAATAACCAATTAGCCAAGATGATATCACCTACCCACACCAAGAAGCACCACCAACACAAGTCCAGATGCCTAAGTCTCATTGAACAAACATCAAGATAATATATTTGCTACAGAAATTAGCATGCCATTTATAAGATTTCCTGAGAATAGCAACATAGTGAATGCACAAGACAATGATTGCAAAATAGCAGTTATATGTATGTTCAAGGAACTCAAAGAGGATATGAATGAAGACTGTGAAAACAGAAACAAATAGTTGAATGGAATAACTAAAAGAATTTAAAACATGAAGTTAGAATTAAATAAAGAGATAGATTTCTGAAGAAAACCCAAACTGAAATAAAACTTTAAATAAAAAACTGTGGAATTCAAACAAAAAGACCTAGTGGATAGAAGCAAAAATGATGTGGAGTAAATGGAATAGAGACTATCAGATCTTGAAGACTACCTTGGAAAAATGAGTCTCTCAATTAAAGAAAATAATAAGTCTAAAATAAGGCAGAAACAGAATATGCAAGACCTCTGGGACACTGTAAGAAAAAACCAAATCTGTAGCTCATAGGTATAGACATAGAAGAAACCAAGGTCAAATGCACAGGAAATATTTTTTATAAAATCATAGACAAAAATTTCTGAAATCTAAGGAGAGCTATCTATCAAGGTATGAGAAGAATACAGAACGCCACATAGATAAGATCAGAAAAGAAATTCCCTGTGCTATATGATAGTCAAAACTCTAAATGTACAGCACAAAGAAAAGATGTTGAACGCTGTATGAAAGAACAAGTCATATAAAGTCAGGTCCATCAAAATAACAGCTAACTTTTCAATAGAGACTATGAAAGTCAAAAGGGCCTGGATCAATGTCCTACAAATCATGAAATAACCCTGGTTCCACCCCAGACTGCTCTACCCAGCAAAATTATTAGTTATAATTTAAGGAAAAAGAAAAACTTTCAATGACAAATGCAGATTTAGGGAGTTTATATCCATGAAACCAATTCTACAATGAATACTCAATGGAATACTTCAGTCTGAATAGATTAAACACTCTCAAGAGAGGACAAAGACTAAATGATCACTGAACAGTCAACCAAAAGAGGTCTAAGAAAACACCACAGCACCAACATAACAGTAATTAATGAGCATTAGTCAATAATAGCTCTCGATAGTAATGGTCTCAACTCCCCAGTAAAAACACACAGACTAACTATTTGGAAAAGTGAACACGATCCATTGATTTTCTGCCTCCAAGAAAAGCACCTCAAAAACAGTGATAGATATCATCTTAAGATAAAATAATGGAAAAAGATACTCTAAGCAAAGGGAACTAAGGAACAAGTAGGTATAACTCTTCTAATATTGGACAAAATATACTTCAAACTAAAACTAGTCAGAAGAGACAGGAAAGTTCACTTCATACTTAGTAAAGGAAAAATATACCAGGAAGGTATTATAATCCTAAACATATGTGAACCATACACAGGGGCACCCAATTTCATAAAAGAAATATTGTTAGATCTAAAATCACATATTGACTCCAACACAGTGACAGTGGGTGAATTCAGAACCCTGCTGTCCCTAACCAACTTTTCAGATATTTTACCAAAACACCAAACATTACACTTTCTTCTCAGAAGCCCATGGAACTTTCTCCAAAATTGGCCACATATTAGGAAACAAAGCAAGTCTCCATAAATTTAGTAAAAATTAAAATACCATCATGTATTCTCTCTGACTACACATGAATAAAGCTAGATATCAACCATAAAAATTGTGAAAAGTACACACATGGAAACTAAATAACACAGTATGGAATGAAATCTGGATAAAGGGAGAAATCAAGAAGGAAATGTAATAATTCCTAGAACTGAATGGAAATGAAAAACAGAAACACAAAATATCAATATTTATGAGACATAGTTAAAGCAGTGCTAAAGGAAATTTAGAGTACTATATTCATAAATTTAAGAAAACGGAAGGGCTAGAAAGGGTGTAGTGGCAATGCCTGTAATCCTAGAATTTAGGAGGCTGTAGCTAGTCTGGGCTAAACACACACACACACACACACATACACACTCAGAGAGAGAGACAGAGATAGAGACAGAGACAGAGACAACAAAAGAAAATGGAAAAGAGGACACATCTCAAATTAATAACTTAATGTTCTACATCAAGAAGCTTAATAAGTACAAAACGAATCCAAAGCAAGCAGGAGGAGAATAAGTCAGAGTAAATAAAAGAAAAGCAATAAAATTTAGAGAAATATTGCCCTTATGAAAGATTATTATAATCAGCAAATATCTAGCAAAACTGACAAAAATTTTTTTTTTAATTTTTAAAAATGATTTATTTAATAACAACATACTTAGAAGAAGCATATCATTACAACACAATTGACATATTCAATAACGTTTTCCTGAGGTAGGATGCATCTCTTTCAAATTTGGCTGTAAATTTTTAGGTTTACAGTTGAATTATTACAGTTATACAATATTGTACTCAGTATAAACCCTATAAGACATAAATTAAATGATGTTTTAACCTTTAAAAAGATCTCCATTTCATTATTAAAATACACAGACAAAAAATTTTTAATATCAACAATGAAAGAGAATATCACTGATTATGTGTTGCAGGCTTCCTCGTGGGTCCAGCCCATGAGGGACTGCGGGGAACAAAAGTTCTGGCCGAGATGGGGGTGAGTGGTATGGAGTCAACACACAGACACTGGGAGTCGGGTGGAAGCAGGCACTAGGCGAGGTGCTGCGGACTCGTTTATTGCTGGGAAGGGAAGGCCTTATATATCTCTCCCCTTGCCCAGTGTCCCATAAGCTGGTGTGTCGCTCCATGATAGATCCCCTCATCCAGGCTGCTCATGTCCTCAGTCTGTAGGTCCGGGGCAGATTATAGGTTGGCTCTTTTGTGGAAGCACAGGCTGTGCTTTCAAGGTGGAAGCTGTGCTCTCCCTAGTGCGGCCTGTGCTTAGGTCTAGCACTTCACCTCCTACATATCCACCCTTTTTTATTATAGAAAGGTCAGTGGGAGCTGAGGCTCTTTGCCTCGCCATAGTTGACCCCACCTCAGAGGGCACCCAGCTTGATGGACTGTGCCTGTCTTAGGTCATCCTGACTATCAGGAACTTACCCATCATTGACTACCAGCCCTTGAAGGGTATGACCTCTGGCATGACCATGTGAGGGAGGAGGAGGGCAAGAGGTTATACAACCGCTTCTTGGATATCAGTAAGCCAGGCCTGCTAGACACTGGGGGGGGGCATTGAAGTCTGGATCCTCAGGTGCCTTGAGAACCTGATACACCAAGTAATTTACTTGGTTTTGTCTGCAGAAGCATAGAACAAGGCATTTTATGAGCAAGAAAAAAATTAAGACTATGATAAGCAAGATTAAATAAGTAATGATCCATGAAGGCTCAAACAAAGCTTTTAAATTTGACCAAAGTTTTTTGAGGAACCCAGAGTTTATATCTAATATCTGAGCCCACGTATAATTTAGGGAGATGATCTGGTCAGTGAGCAAGGTGGAGTAGTTGAGAAACTTTTGGCTCCAGTGGCCGTGGATGTACTGTGAGAGTTCCATCCTGGCCCTAGTGAGGTTATCTACTTTGTAAGGTGTGAGACACAGGGCTTTGAACCATGGGTCACAGGCCATTAGTGTCATCTATTTGATGATCACCATCTCCTGTCTGAGGAGGTCTACCTGTTATTGGATGACAGAAATGGCCTGGAAGAGGTGTTGATTAGTAAGAGACTGAGTGTGTAAGGCTGCAGAGGTTTTGGATACGTCCTCATTGAGTGTTTCCACAGTAGTGGAAGATTGGTGATAACAATAGCAGCAGTGGCAGCAGCCCCTAAGTAAAGGATAATGGCAGTGACAATTGCCACAATAATACCCAAACCTCTCTTGACCCGGGGAAGGGCTGGATAGCCATCTGTTCCATAAGGGTGACAGCATGGAAATGAGTGGCATTAGGAATGGGAACCCAGAGTGCTGCGTGTTCATGCACAAAGAGAACAAGAGAGGCAGGGAAAATCCAGCATGCCGAGAGAGTGCAGTTAATGAGGGAGCAGTTAAGGGTATCCCCCGGGTCAACGGAGAAATTAGCAAGGAGCAGAGCAAACAGTGGTCAAAAACAAACAGGCGAGGAGATCGAATGGGAGATGTTAACAGAGACTTCATTAGGTGTCCAAGTTGGGTCTGCAACACCCGAGGACCCTGTCTCTGAGTTATTGCCTGTATATGTACCATTAAAGATGGCTCCACCTAATACAAAGAAGAGAGGATGCAAATCCAGGCAAGCCACAGGCTTGCAGAGCTCCCAGGTCCCCCTGATAGTGTCTTTATGCCTGGGGTCAGAAGTGAGTAAGGTTTTGTAGAGACAAGGTGTCTCTAGGCTGCCAGGGAGGAAGCCTGTGGGCATCCATCATAGTCCATAGTAAAGAGGAGTGTACTTCCAGGAGTGAGCAGGAGGCAGTGTTCCCATAGAATAGGAAAGTGCTATGTGGTGGGAAGTTTATGGGTTATGGGTGGGAGGGCACCAGGTCCATGGAGGACACCTGACCATTGGTGGGGGAGGGGTGGTGGGCCCAGTGGGCATGAAGGACAGTGTAGTCTCAGAAGTGTCTTGTGTCTTTTACTAAGGGAGACCAGATTTTGAGGCCCCACAAGGAGCCCTGGCTCCAGTTTTCACAAAAATCTCCTGTTGTGATGTTAAAGAGGTAGCGACAGTGAGAGACATTAGGGGAGGAGGGGTTAAAGACTGGGCTGAAGCAGAGCATTCCTGCAAGGGACCATGTGTCATTTATGGGAATGGACGCATGAATCAATTCCATGGTGGGGAGACTGAGGGATTCATTAGTAGTAAAGAGAACTGGGAAAGTGGGTGACTGTTCATCTACAGGGAGGATCAGAGGTGGTAAGGGGACCAGTGCCCAGAGATCTTAAGCCTGGTGAGAAGCACAGCCAAAGGATGAAAGGGTGCCAAAGATAATGAAGCTGGAAAAGGATGTCATGGCTTATCAAACTTGCAGTCGGGCCTGGTCTCCAGATGGGTTTCCATAGCTGGTCGGATGTCTCTCGATGGAATACAGATGAGGGCTGTAGCATCCTGTGGAAAAATACAAGCGTATCCTCGTCCTTGTGTCAGGATGGGGGCTGATTTCTGCCATAGGGATGAAATAGGATCACTCCATCTAACTAGTGGCAGAGGCATATCCTGAGGCAAGGAGGACCAATATTTGTATGCTGGACTGAGACCCCGGTCATCAAACATGAGGAAATTAAGGTGGAACAAAGCCTCAGTAAGAGACAGGTGAGGGTCACGTTTGGCCTCAGCTGAGGGGCATTTAGCCAGGAGGGACTTAAATGTCCTGTTGGTCCTTCTGACAATGGCTTGTCCTTGTGGGTTATAGGGAATACCAGAGGTATGTTTGATCCCCCAGGAGGAAACAAATTTATTGAATTCTTGAGAGGAATAAGTGGGCCCATTATCAGTGTTAAGTGCCCAGGGTATGCCCATGATTAATATGGCAGACTTTATAGCTTTAGTGGCATGTATAATCTTCTCCCCTGAGAGAGCTAAAGCATAAGTAAGGGAGGATCATGTGTCAACTATAACATGAATGAATCTCAATTTCCCAAAAGGGGGGTAGTGAGTCACATCCATCTGCCAAATGGCATTGGGTATCAAACCAGGAGGATTCACTCCTCCCCTGTTAGGGGGCCCAAGCAGCATGAGAGGGGCACAGGTAGCACATGAGTGGACAAGGTGCTTGCATTGGGACATGGGGATTTCTGGGAGGAGTTTATGAATACTCCGAGGGGACAGGTGGAATTGTTGATGTAAACCTCTTGCTTGTTCTAACAGGCTAGACTGGACTGTCAAGATCAGGGCATCTGTGGCAGCATTCCCCCAAGTTAGGATTCCAGGAAGGGCGGTATGTGAGTGGATATGTGAGATACACCATGGGTGGTTTATATTTTCTAGGCATTCCTGTAGCTTGACCAGAAGTCAACAGCACTAAAGCCTGTAAGGATTGTAAGGGCTCATATCTGTCAAGGGTTGTTGACGAGAGTAACCCAATGATCTTTTGTAATAAGGCAGTGGCTGGGGGAGTTAAGTTAATCTTTGCTGAAAGGCAGGTGGGGCCCTCCAAGAGAGAAAACAGCACCCTTGATTCCTCGAAGGGAATGGGCTGGAACGGTTTAAACCAATTTATGGTGCCACAGAGTTGGTGAAAATCGGCTAGTGTATAGACCAGCTTTGAATTAAAGGCAGGGGCCATAGGGCGTACACCGGCTGAAATGGTATGCCCCCAAAAGGCATAAGGAGGCACCTCCTGTAACTTATCTAAGGCAATAGACAAGCCAAGGGATGATAGGTGGCTCCCATGTCCACTAGTCCCTTCGCAGTGATCCCATCCAGAAATAAGGTCATTGGGGGGAGTGATTAAGAATCAGAAGGGTCCATAAAATCTGTCTCATTTCCCCTCTTATTTGCAGGGCTGAGGGGCTCCCTGGGTGGAGTTAAAGGAGCCGAGTCAGAATGGGGCCATGACCTACAATCTTTTGCCCAATGAAATACCTTTTTGCATTCGGGGCAGCAGGTCTTGGGATGAGCTCCATTGTTCAGGCAGTCCCTGCGGAGGTGTCCTGTCCTCCCACAGTTCCAGTAGCCATCTTTTGAATCAGAGGGGGTGGGCCTTCCTTGTAATAAGAGCGCCTCTAAGGAGGCAGTCAGGGCCTCGATGGGTCCTGTCCTGGGGTCTAGGTCTCTGGTGGCGTGTACCCATTAATGAATATCATCATTGCAGACAGGTGCAGTAGAAATGCAGGTAGGGATATTTAGGCTGTCCCATGCCAGTTGTTTGATAAGCATATCACGGGTGGGTCCAGACTCCACCCTCCATTCCACTGCCCTGGTTACATGGGTGAGGAAGTCCATGAAGGACTCCCCTGGATGCTGAATCAAATTGCGGAAGAATACCTGTGGGTCACAGGGGGAGCAGCATTTAAGGGCATTGAAGGCCAGGTCACTTACTTGTTGGTAGTAAGCATGAAGGCCAGTAGTGGACTGGGAAATGGGGTCAGTGTATTGTCCACGTCCCGTGAATGTATCCAGAATAATATTAAGGCCATATTGAAGGTTAAGATGTGCCTGATTTTCAGTCTGATCATTTTAAGCCGAATGACAGCTCAGGAAGACTGAGGGCTCCAATACTGCCTTTAATAAGTTATACCAATTGTAATGGGTCTGTAACTGCATGGCCCATTGGCAGAGAACTTGCTCAAAATATGGGGAATTGGGGCCTGACTTGTTGGCAGCTTTGTGGATGAGTGCAAGGTCTGTGAGAGTGGTGAGCACCCATGGCCATTGCACAGAGTTTTGGCTGACATTAACCAGAAAGGTGGACAATGGCCGGCAAGGGGCAGCAAGGGGTGGGGGGGCCATGGGGGGTGTAATGAGTGGGAGGTATGTCAGAACAGGTGGAACGTAGTACCTTCCAGGGGTACTGGGGTGGTGGTGTCTCTGATTATTGTGGCTTTGAAAGCAGGGTTTGAGGTAGAGGCAAGTGGGCCCCTTCCTCATCTGGATTGACCTCAGGGCTGATCCCATATCAAGGTCAGTGGGGGTTGAAGTAATAGCAAGGTCTACACTGGCTTGATCCTGACAATGTTTATTGTGAGTTGAAATGACTTCTTCAGGGGAGGAGGACTTAAGGCTGGCAATGATGGCTAAAAGGATCAGGACAAATGAGGCAGGGGGAACAACTCCCAATCCTACTTCCGTTTTGGGGGCCAAGAAGAGGACCTGCATCCAGAGGTCAGGATCCCACATATTTTCGGGAGAGACCCAAGGGGCCAAGTTAGTGGCTTCATCCCAGAAATTTTCAATATCTTTTGGTTTAACTTTCAGTCCTCAAGTTCTAAAGAGCAATTTGAGTGCTGCCATTTGTGCAGGACTGTGGTGGTAGGTTGCCCATCATGGGAAGGTCCTGTGAAGGGAAACTCGCCACAAAAATAAAAGGCAAGGGTGACTACTAAGAGGGTACAAATGAAGCAAACAAGGACCGTGGGCCACTCGGACGTAAACCGCCCTGACATGAAGAGGTGTATCGGATCCAAATGTCTTGTGCTTGGGGTTTTGGGACCACACTGTAGAGTGTGCCTTCCTGATTTAACAACAAATATGACAAACAGGATAGAGCTGACTGAGGAGGGGGACTACTCGCTACCCTCGAGCAGCCGAAGGGACAGACAAAACCCGTGGCCTACTCACTGAACTAAACGAAGTTGGGGGTGTCACCAATGCCGAGAGGCCAAGAACCCTGTTCAGGTGCCAGCTGTTGTAGGTTCTCTTGCAGGTCCAGTCCCTCACGAGGGACTGCAGGGAACGATGGTTCTGGCCAAGGTGAGGGAGAGTGGCATGGAGTCAACACACAGACACTGGGAGTAGGGTGGAAGCAGGCACTAGGCAAGGTGCTGCAGACTCGTTTATTGCTGGGAAGGCCAGGCATTATATATGTCTCCCCATGCCCACAGTGTCCCATAAGCTGGTGCGTCGCTCCTGACAGATCTCCTCATCCAGGCCTCTTGTGTCATCAGTCTCTAGGTCCAGGGAAGTTTATAGGTTGGCTCTTTTAAGGAAGTGTGGGCTGTGCTTTCAAGGCAGAAGCTGTGCTCCCTAATGCGGCCTGTGCCTAGGTCTGGCACTGCACCTCCTACAATTATTGTGATACAGACAGAGGCAAGAAGATCATTCTTTGTAAGCTAGCTTGGGCTACATATTGAAACTTTGCTTCAAAAAACTAAGCAAAGGGGTTGGTGAGATAGTTCAATGGTTAAGAGCACTGGCTGCTTTTGCAGAGGACCCAGGTTCAGTTCACAACACCCACATGGTGGCTAAAAACCATCTGTAACTCCAGTTTCAGGAGATCTGATGCCATGTTCTGGCTTCTGCATGCATTGCACATAGGTGATGCACTTACGTCCATGAAGGTAACATATTCATACACACTAAATAAAAATGAATAAATTAAAAAAACCTAAGCAAGCAAGCAAAAACCTAACAGTTACTTGGTCACTTGGTCATAGCTAACTGATATAAACAGACAAGAGACTTCATATGTGCTGCACAAAATACCTTGCATATATGGTCAGTAAACTTGTGAAAAGATGAGCACGCTCACTGATTAATTATTGTGGTGTGGGCCCCTGTAGTACCCATACACAGGACTACACCACAATAATAGAAAGAAAGAATGATAATATTCAGCATCGGACCTGATAAGAAAGTTTTGGTTTTCACATGACACTGGTTGGAGTATAAAGTGAAAGGAAACATGCTGACAAACACACTGGCATGGACCGGAGAGGACATAGCCAGGATTATTTTATAATGCTGGCAAGGTTTTATTGATTAGAATGGTCATTACAAGGTGATGATTTTCTTTATGATAATTTAATCATCAAGTTACATTTCCTATACATACTATTGGTGTGCTATGTTTCATAGCGAAAATGTTAAGAAGACCAAGAAGCATCATAGAAGGCAAGAGTAGGTTGTGAATTTGTGTGAAAACACAACCATCCTTCTCTGGGCTGCTGCTGTTACCTCTGATGCTTTAAAATGAAGCAAAGAAAATGAGTTGACTGGATAGCTTGAAGTCTATTTTAGCATTCTGATAATGTTGGGAACAATGGTATTTACCTAGTATAGTAAGACAAGAGAAAGAAATTGAAGGGATACTAATTGGGAAAAAGAGAAGCCAAAGTATCCCTATTTGCCGATCATATGATATTATATGTAAGATATTTCAAATTTTTTAAAAGAAAACTGCTAGAAATGGTCAACATTTTGAGCAAAGTGACAAGATACAAAATCAATTTATAAAAATCACTAGTCTTTTTATATACTGATA
>NW_008355642.1:410001-431861 GCF_000622305.1 Nannospalax galili
CAGAGGAAGAGATTATGAAACACTCTCATTTACAACTGCCTCACAAATATAAAAGATCTGAGACTAGACCTAAGGAAAGATGTGAAAGATTTCTATAATGAAAATTTTAAATATTTGAAGAAAAAGATTGAGGAAGACATTAGGACATGGAAAGTCTTCCTGTGCTCATGGATTGGCAGAGCTAATATTGTGAAAATGAACATCCTACCAAAAGCAATTACTGATTCAATGCAATCTCAATCAAAATCCCCATGAAATTCTTCACAGAAGTAGGAAAAAAAATCCTGAAATACATATGGAAACACAAAAGACCCTGAATAGTCAAAGCAATCCTGAGCAAAAGGAGCAATGCTGTAGGAATCACCACATCAGTTTTCAAACTGTATACAGAGTGTAGTAATAAAAAAAACCACCTGGTTTTAAGAAAATGTGTCTACTGGAACATGAGGCTCACCGACTTGACTAATGCTGGGTGGCCACCAAACCCCACGGATTCTCCTGTCTCTACCCTCCCAATGCTGACATTACAATCATGAACCACCACCCCTGACTTTTTATGTAAGTGCAGGGGGTCAAACTCTCATGCTTGCAAGGAAAGCACTTCATGTCCCAGACCCTATCTCATTTTGTGACAAGAAGATTATCTAATTCAAAGTCTGCTCTGTGTATCATGTGTTTAGAATTATTTGCAATACCATGCAGCACATGTCTGTAGTCACTATAATGCACTCCTGATAAAAATAAAATTTGGGAGCAAACTACCCTCAAAAAAAAATAAATAAATAAAAATAAATAAAAATAAAAAACAGAGAATATCACCATAAACCCTGCAGACATCAAAGGAATTCATTCAAATCTGATTGTCATAAAGTAACGGTGTGAATTTAAATTCCCAGAGTAAACACCAAGAAAATATTTAAAAATTATAGAGAAAAAGAAATTATTAAGAAATTACACTGTACCTATTTAGACACACACAAACACACACATACAGCCACGAATCACAAAAAAAGCAGTTATGGAAGCATTGAGTTACAAAAAGTTGCAGCAAATATAGAAGTATATCTTTTGTCAGACATTATATTTTGAAAAATTAAATTTGTAGTGATAACTTGTTTTTAATTATTTATTTAATAACCACATAATTAGAAGAAGCATTTCATTACAAAAGCGTTGACATATTCAATAACAATTTCTACAGCTAAGATGCATCTCTTTCAAAATTGGCTGTAAATTTTTAGGTTTACAGTTGAATTAATAAAGTTATACAATATTGTACTTAGTATAAACCCTGTAAGACATAAAATTAAATGGGGTTTTAACATTTAAAAAAGATCTCCATTTCTTTATTAAAATACACAGTTTTATACAGAAAAATTCTTTTTTAATTCAATTGAGACTAAGATGTTTGCACATGAGTTTATAATCTCTACATATCTTATTATTACTAGTCATAGTCCATTACTTTCTGAGCTCCTTGACATCTGAGCATGGATATAAAGTCATCAGGTAGATTTCAATGTTAATGTTTTTCACATCTACTAATTATTAAGGAGCAAATTTTTATGCTTTGAAGAATTATTTTTTTAATTTTTAAAAAATTTAATAACCCCATGATTAAAAGAAGCATTTCATTACAGCTTTAACACATTCAGGAACACACTCCTGAGCAAGGATACATCTCTTTCAAAACTGGCTGTAAAGTTCTAGGTTCACAACTGAATTAATACAGTTATACAATATTGAACTCAGTATAAACCCTGTAAGATATAAAACTGAATGAATTTTTACCCTTTAAAGAAGATCTCCATTTCATTTTAAAATATGCTGTTTCCTATATTTTGAAAATATTATTTTTGTTTATTAGAAGAAGAATGCCATTACAGCTTTAATATGCTCAATAACAGTTTCCAGAGCAAAGATACAGATCTTTCAAAAGTAGCCATAAAATTCTTGTTTGCTGTTGAATTAATAGTTATACACTATTGAGCTCAGTATAAGCCCTGTAAGACATAAAATTGAATGAGTTTTTACCTTTAAAAAAGATCTCCATTTCATTTTAAAATATACTGTTTCTTACAGAAAGACTCATTATTTTTGCTAATAACACTGAGATGTTGGTGCATGCGTCTCTAATCTGTATGTATCTGATTATTACTAGTCATAATAATTTGCATGTGGATCCTTGGTGCCTCTGTATGTCTCGATCCTTGGCACGTGTGTATGTCTATAACATCATTGGGTAGATTTCAATGATAATGTTTATCACCTCCACTAATTAACATGATGTAAATTTTTATGTTTCCTCCTCAAATATAATATATTTTTTTAAATTTGTTGATTTTTTTATGTGTGTGTATATCACACAGATCATCCCAAACCACCTTATTCAACTATACACCCACTTCCCAGATGGAACCCTCCCATAGCCTTCCTCCCCCGACTAGAGCCCTTATACTCTGAAATCTCTGCTACTGTCCACTGTGTTGTTGGAACTCCCAGCCGTTCCCCACTACTTGTCCATCTGGTGAATCTAGTCAGCCTATCTAGAAGTCTTTGTTTTCAAAAGATCAGCTGTTCCTCATCTAGCAGCAATCATTTGTCAATAATTTTCCTTTAGATAAGACTGGGGTCTGCTGTTCATTTTCCCAGATCTATGCTGAGTGACTATCTGGGAGTCCCTCTGGCAACCCTGGCCAACAACTCAAAAGAAGATATCTCCTATCTGGCATTGTTGCTTACTATGTACCTTTTAGCTATACATATGGACTCTTAAAAAATTATATTGGCCCCTTTAATCTTTGGTTATACTTTCCTTTTGGGTGTTTAAGGCCATACAGTTGGCCCAGATAAACCAATTTACTTTTACTCTTAAGGTCATTTGAGGATCTGTTCCTCAGGGGTCACATGGGCTTGGGAGGAGCCCCTGGCTCCTTTCTTTTACCAGTTCCATCTATGTGAAGATAAGTCAAAGTTCCTGCTTGACCATGGCTGGCTTCATTGGAAGCATGGAGGAAATGTTTCCTCTGTGTTGACCCTCCAATTTGTAGACTGGACACTGGTTCAAGTCCATTTCATGGGGTCTCCTTGGCCTCCTTGATCAAGAGCACAGGTGACCCATCACAATTATAGGACATTTTGGGAGATGCTTTTAGTCCCCTGGAGCTAGTCAACCTAGGAGGGCAAGGAGCAAAAACCATCCTACATGTCCTTCTGACCAAATTAGCATTGCGTCAAAGTACGTCTGTTAAACATCCAAGAAGGTTAGTTCCACGAGTCTGTTACTTTTAATTACTGTGTACCATGTAGGTAAATCTTGGGCAAAGACCAATTGTTCACAGATAAACCTTACCTAGACATATATTTTTTGATCTAGTATGTATAATTTGTCAGTAGGTTGTTGGACTAATATGGTTCTCTCTGGTTTTCAAAACTACCTAGGCATTGTTTATCTCTTGTATCGTCTCACCCTTCCATCATGGTTTTCCCACTTAAGGTGCCCCCATTTCCCGAATAACTGGGTCAAATGGTAGGTTCGTTTGTAGTTTTTTAAGAGTTCTCCATACTGCTTTCCATAGGGGTTGAACAGGTTTGCAGCCCTACCAGCAGTGGATGAGTCTTCCCCTTTCCCTACATCCTCTGCAAAATTTGGTATCATTTGTTCTCTTGATCTTAGCCAGTCTGACTGGGGTGAGATGAAATCTTAAAGTGGTTTTAGTTTTCATTTCCCTAATTATTAGTGATGTTGAACATCTTTTAAGATGCTTCATAGCCATCTTTACTTCCTCTTTTGAGAACTCTCTGTTCATCTCCTTAACCCATCTTTTAATTGGGTTACTTCTTTTCTTGATTCTCTGTTTTTTTAAGTTCATTATATATTCTGGATATTAAACCTCTGTCAGATGCATTGATGGTGAAGATTTTCTCCCATTCTGTGGGTTTTCTCTTCATTTCCTTGGTTGCCTCCTTTGAGGTACAGAAGCTTTTAAGTTTAATGAGGTCTCATTTGTTGATTCTTGCCTCTGTTTCCTGAACAACTGATATCCAGTTTAGAAAGTCCTTTCTCACATCTATACCTTGTAGGTTTTTGCCAATGTTTTCTTCTAACAGTTTCAGAGTTTCAGGCTTTACATTGAGGTCTTTGATCCATTTGGAATTGACTTTCGTGCAAGGTGAAAGATAGGGGTTTAGTTTCATTCTTCCACTAGTGGAGATCCAGTTTTGCCAGCACCATTTGCTGAACATGCTGTCTTTCCTCCAGTGAATGTTTTGGGCCCTTTGTCAAATATCAGGTGCCTGAAATTAGATGTACTCATATTTGGGTCTTCAGTTTTGCTCTTTTGATCTATGAGTTTATTTTTGTGACAGTACCATGTTGTTTTTATGACTATAGCTCTGTAATACAGGTTAACATCTGGTATAGTAATCCTCCAGCATTGCTCTTTGTGCTCAGGTTTGCTTTGGCTATTCGAGATCTTTTGTGCTTCCACATGACTCTTAGGATTTTTTTTCCAATTCTGTGAAAAACTTCATGGGGATTTTGATTAGCATTTCATTGAATCTGTAAATGGCTTTTGGTAGCATGGTCATTTTCACAATATTAATTCTTCTAATCCATGAGCATAGGAGGTACTTCCATCTCTGATATCTTCCTCAATCTCTTTCCTTAAAGGTTTAAAATTTTCATAGTAGAGTTCTTTAATGTCTTTGGTCAGGTTTATTCAGAGGTTTTTTTTTTTGCAGCTTTTATGAAAGGGAGTGTTTCCATGTGCTCTTTCTCTGATTGCTTGTTATTGGTATATAGAAAGGCTACAGACTTTTGTAGGTTAATTATGTAACCTGCCACTTTACTGAATGTGTTAACCTTATGAGCATTTTGGTGGAATTACTGGCATCTCTCAGATATAATATCATATCATCTGCAAAAAAGGATAATTCGATCTCTTCTTTTCCAATTATTACTCCTTTAATTTCCTGATCTTGTCTTATTGCTCTTGCAAGAGTTTCAATCACTATGTTAAAGAGGAGTGGAGATAGTGGACAGCCTTGTCTGGTTCCTGATTTCAATGGGAATGCTTCCAGTTTTTCTCCATTTAGAATGATGTTGGCTGTGGGTTTGTTATATGTGGCTTTAATTATGTTGAGGTATGTTCCCTCCAGTCCAATTCCCTCTTGGCCTTTGAACATAAATGCATGTTGAATTTTGTCAAAGGCTTTCTCTGTATCTATTGAAATGACCATGTTGTTCTTTGTCTTTGAGCCCATTTATATGACTTATGTCGTTTATTGACTTATGTATATTGAACCATCCCTGCATCTCTGGAATAAAGTCAGTCCATGGTGGATTATCTTTCTGATGTGTGTTTATAGGCAGTTTGCAAGTATTTTATTGAGAATTTTTGCACCTATGTTCATTCAGGATATAGGTCTATAGTTTTTTTGTTGTTGTTGTTGTTGTATCTTTACCTGGCTTTGGTATGAGTGTGATGCTGGCTTCATAGAAGGAATTTGGAAGTTCTCCTTCCATTTCTATATTTTTTACTAAATTTAGAAGTATTGGATGTAGATCTTTAAATGTCTGATAGAATTCTGCTGTAAGTCCATCTGGTCCTGGCCTTTTTTGTAGTCGGGAGGTTTTGCATTGCTGTTTCAATTTCTTTTTGTGTTGTGGGTCTGTTTAAGCTGTTAATCTCTTCTTGGTTTAGTTTTGGTGTTTCACATGCCTTTAGGTTTCCCATTTCCTTTAGGTTTTCAAATTTAGTAGCATATATGTTTTTAAAGTATTCCCTTATAATGGTCTGGATCTTTATGATGTCTGTTGTGATGTATCCCCTTTCTTCTCTGATTTTGTTGATTTGGAGGTGCTCATTCTTTATTTTGGTTAACTGGGCTAGTGGTCTGTCAATCTTGTTTATCTTTTCAAAGAACCAACTCTTGGATTCATTGATTCTTTGTAGTATTTTCTTTGTTTCGATTTCATTAATTTCTGCCCTGATTTTTGTCATTTCTTCTTGTCTGCTGGGTTTTGGTTTCATTTTTTGTTGCTTTTCAAGTGTCTTAATTTGCAATGTTAAGTCATTTATTTGTGCTCTTTCTGACTTTTTGATGTAGGCACTTAGAGCTATAAACTTCCCTCTAAGGACAGCTTTCAGCATGTCCCCGAGGTTTTGTTGTGTTGTATTTTGGTTTTCATTTAATCCCAGAAATACTTTTCTTTCTTTCTTAATTTCTCTGTTGACCCATTCATCATTCAGTAGTGTGTTGTGTAATTTCCATGTGTTCATGTGGTGACTAGGACTTCTTCTGGTGTTGATTGTAAACTTTATTGCATTGTGGTCTGATACAATGAATGGAATTATTTTAATCTTTTTGTATTTGTTGAGATTTATTTTGTGCCCCAGTATATGGTAAATTTTGGAAAAGATTCCATGGGGTGCTGAGTAGAAAGTTTGTCCTTTAGTGCTTAGGTGGAATACTTGGTAGATGTCTGTTAAGTCCGTTTGATATATGGTATTGTTTAATTCAGATGTCTCTCTGTTAACTCTCTGCTCTGTTGAGCTGTCTGATGGAGTCAGTGGGGTATTGAAGTCCCCTATTATTAATGAGTCGGGATTAATCTAGGTCTTAACGTCCTGTACTATTGTTTTTATGAAGTTTGGTGCACAAGATTTTGGTGAAAATATTTGTTCATGATTGTAGTATCTTCTTGCTTTATTGTTTCTTTGATCAAAATGAATTGGCCCTCTTTATCTCTTCTTATTAGTTTTAGTTTAAAGTCCATTTTGCCAGATATTAGAATTGCAACCCCTTCTTTTTTCTTAGTAGCATTTGCTTGTTTTTTTTTTTTTTCATCCTTTCACCTTAAGATAGTGCCTGTCTTTGAAAGTGATATGAGTTTCTTGCAGACAACAAAGAGATGGGTTTTGTTTCTTAATCCATTTACCTAGTCTGTGTCTTTGGACTGGAGACTTCAGTCTGTGAAAAAGTTATTAATGAAAGATGGGTATTGAATCCTGTCATTTTTATTTCTGTTCACATTCTTGATATAGATGTAGTTTTCCACAGTTGTACCTTCACTGAATTTCTTTCTGCAACCCCTTGGTTATAGTCATCCCTTTCTTCAGCTCTTTGTATTCCTTCCAGCCCTCTCTAAAGGGCTGGTTTGGTGGACATGAATTCCTTCAGCCTATTTATGTCATGGAAGATTTTTCTTATCCCTTCACCTTTAGTAGACATTTTGGATGAGTATAATAATCTTGGTTGGCATCTCTGGTCATTTAAAACTGGGAATATTTTGGTCCAGGCTCTTCTGGCTTTCATATTTGGCACTGAAAAGTCAGCTGTAATCTTAATGGTTTTTACTTTATACGTGACTTGTTGTTTCTCTTTTGCAGCTTTCAGTATTGTCTGTTTCTTCTGTATGTTTAATGTTTTTACTATGATGTGCTGTGGAAAGTTCCTTTTCTGGTCCTGTCTATTTGGTGTTCTATTGCTTCTTGCATTTCTATGGGCATGTCTTCCTTTAATTTTGTGAATTTTTCTTCTACAATTCTGTTGAAGATCTGGCCCATGCCATTATCTTGGGATTCTTTTCCTTCCTGTATGCCTATGATTCGTAAGTTTGGTCTTTTTATGGTTTCACACAATTCCTGCATTTTTCATTCTTGTTTTTTCTTAAATTTTTTATAATCTTTGCTTGAGTGGTCTAGTTTGTCCACTTTATCATCCAGTCTTGAGACTCTGTTTTCCATTTCATTCATCGTATTGATGAGGCTTTCTCTTGTCGTTTCTGAGTGTTTCTCTTCCTTCTTCATTTCAGTCTGAGTACCCTTCAGTATTTCTAGCTGTTTTCTGAATTCATTCAGAAGTTTATCCCTATCTTCCTTCAGTTCTTTGATTTCCTTGTTTGTGTCTTCTTTAAATTCACTGAATTCTTTTATTGTGTTTATAATCTTTCTTTTGTGTTCCATGTCCTGCATTATCTCTAGGGGGCTCTCATTGTACTCCTCTAGAGGATTATTGGTATTTGGTGGGGATATGTTATTTTTGTTTTTCATGTTATTATTTTTTCTCTGTGATTTTGACATGTGAATTTCTTTTGTAGTTTCTGATTCTTGTGTGAGGCTCAAGACTTCATGTTTAGGTCTGCTTCTTTTTGTAAACTTTATGTGCCTTTGTGTTTTACTTTTGGGGCATTAAAAGCTGGTTCCTCCAAGTTCCGGTTCTCTCTTTTGATTTTATATTGGAGTGGCCAGATTGTTTTTGTCTTCAGGAGTTCCCACAGCAGCCTAAATCATATGAGGATCAGATGCTCTTAAGCTTTCTCCTAAGGTCTGGATTCCTCCAGGGACGATTTTGGCCTCAGGAATTTGGGGGTTAGACTAACCTGGGAGCACGGCCCAGGAAAGATGCTGGTCTCAGGTAGCTGGTGGGCATGCACCCAGAGATGCAAAGGGAGATGGGTGCGGGAAGAGGCCCCAAGGCTCCTGGAGACTGCACTGAGGAAATGGGTTGGTCTGGATGCAAAGGATCAGGAAGCCAAAAGGTTAGCTGAGGCATCCAGAAAAGAGGCTGGAGGGTTTTGCAGCCCAGGGAAGCAGAGGGAGGTGAGGGCAGGACCAGGCCCGGAGGGGTCCCAGGGATGTCAAGAAGGAACTGAGTTGGTCTGGATACAAAGGATCAGGAAGCAGTGGTCGTTCCTCCATTGCCTGGTTCTCCAAGACAAGTAATGGGAAAGCATCCAGGCTAGGAGGAGAGATGGTCAGGGGAGATGGGAGTGTGAATGAGGCTGGGGGAGTCAAGGCACGCTGGACTCAATCACTTACCCTGGAGAGAGGAGTGAGGCCGGAGGGGTCATGCAGGCCCAGGGAAGCAGAGGGTGGTGAGGGCAGGACCAGTACCAGAAGGCTCTGGGGGACCTCCATAAAGAACTGGGTGTGTCTGGATGCAAGGGATCAGGAAGCAGTGGTGGTGTGGGCCAAGAGGTCAGCCCAGGTGTCCAGGAAAGAGGCTGGTGGGCTGTACAGCCCAGGGAAGTAGAGGGAGGTGAGGGCAGGACCAGGACCAGAGGGCTCCTGGGAGAGAGGCTGGTGGGTTGTGCAGCCCAGGGAAGCAGAGGGAGCAGTAGTGATAACTTTAATGGTATGAACATCATCTGTCATCTGGACTATTGTGCCTTTTACCTAACTTTGAAACTAAAATGTTACTGTTTATATTGTAAACAAGCTCATGGAGACATCTGCTCTTCTTGTGACCTTGACATATGACTTTAATCTCTCAGGATGCCCACTTTGTCCTCCAACTAAAGCAGTGAGTGCATGTGGGTGTACTTGATCAACATATCAATGTGCTAAAAGCAGTGTGTTTTTCTCATTGAAAACAATGAGAATTGAGAAAGTCTGTAATTGTGTGAGTGTGATATTTTAGGCCTAGAGATCAAAGGCCTGATTCTCTGATAAGTGTGTATAGTAGCTTCTGGTTCTCTAGTTCCTGCTGGAGAGCTCAGTTCCCAGTTCTGAAGGAACTGGTGCTTGACAGTTCTGGCCCACTCTTTGCCTTAAACCTAATGCTCTTATGAATTAGGCTCTTTATTCAGGTATGACTGTAATGTGGCTTAGAAATGCCACACAAAAATCTATGATTAAAAGAAAAAAATTGGCAGGATGGATTAAGACACTTTATCATAGTTAATATGCTGTCTACATCCAACACACTTTAGATAATAATAATAATAGTAATCTGTTGATTCAGGAAACAACCTGGATGAATCTCCAGCAGTTTATGCTGAAAATTTAAAAAGTCAGTCTCCCTAAATGACATATCATATTTTTTGATTTATGTAACATTGTTGAAATGACAACATCCTTGAGATGTTGAACAGACTCTTGATTGTCAAAGGTTAGTTGGGCACATATGTAATAGAAGTGGTGAAGTTGTAGATGGGAATGTCAAGTACTCTTGCTGAGGTAAATGTGTTCTGTATCTTTAGTGTATTATGTCAATGTCTTGGTTGTGACATGTCACAGCTTTGTAAGATGTCACCACTGGTGGAAGCTGAGTGATAAGATGTCTTTATTATTTTTCACAACTACATATAAACTTTAATTACTTCAAAATGAAAATATAATTAAAAAATTAGAATATACAGAAGGAAACAGCAGAAGGATATAGTATCTCTGGAGTAGGCTTATAGCTTTTATTTCTGCCTTTGTTCTTTAAAAGATTTTTCAATTTGGCTAATATGAACTATGCTATTTGTACTTCCATTTGTGTTACATGTACAGATTAGTGTGGGAATCTTAGAAAGTGGGTTTCCCTTTTTCTTCCTCTCCCCCTTCCCACAAACCACCCAGGTTATTTAAGCAATCCCCTCACAAGAGCTTTAACTTCACTTCACCCAGTTACTATCTGCATTTAGATCTTAAATTTACTCTCTAAGAGTCTACCACTTGCGCAGCAGAGATCAAAGCCTTACCTTAAGGCTAGGATCTGTGAATGGATTGTTGGTTTTAATCTGGAGAAAAACAGAGACGGGATTTGCAGCATTAGTAGGGAAGGCACAAGGGCCTTAGCTCCATCTCAGAAAAATGCACAATATCAGAACATGGTAGATGAGAGCCCAGCTCATGGTAGGCATGTAGTTGTGCTTCTTATTTTGTATTTCCATGCACAACATTAAAAGGGAATCAGAAATAGGCATCTGCTTCCTTTTATTTTCTAGAAATGCTGATTCTTGTCTTCTGAGGAATTAGTTCTTCCCTCTCTCTTAAACAATACAGCAAAACTCTGAAAAAAATTTTAAAGACACAAAGGTTTTCCCTTTAATGATTAAAAAAATTCACATTGTTTTTCTTACCTAATGCTGAAAGTATGTTCACTTCAGTTTTAAGTGAGTACTGTCTGTTCCTTATCTTTTTTTTTTGAGAGGATTTCAGTTACATTTTCTAGCCTTATGAAAATTTCAAGGGTACAGAAAAGTTGAAAGAATTTTACATTGCTATGTGTACTTATCAAATAGATTTAACAGCT
Organism: Nannospalax galili; assembly: GCF_000622305.1. NCBI lineage: Eukaryota > Metazoa > Chordata > Mammalia > Rodentia > Spalacidae > Nannospalax > Nannospalax galili. Next base: position 421,030 of record NW_008355642.1, read on the forward strand.
TACATTTTATTGAACTTGCTTTATCACATCCATCCACTTATCCACTCATTTTATTGCTTTTCGCACTTTAGGACACTTCCTTCCAACCACATTGCTATGCATGTCATTAGTTATAGTTCAACAATTGGCTAAGACTCTTCTTAAATTTAAAATGAAATGTCCATAAAACAAAGCATGCAAATCTTATATAGTACATTGGCTAAGTTATTAATTTAAAAATTAAAAAAAATATTTGTGTGTCTTTGTGCATGAGTGTACATACCACAAGTGGAGGTCAGATAACTTTCGGGAATTGTTTTTCTTCTACTACCTGGGATCTTGGGATTGCACTCAGGTTGTCAGGCTTGAATGGCAAGCACCATTACTTAATGAACCATCTTGCCAGCTCCTAATAAATTTTTATTGGTTATATACTCATATCATTGTTAGGTTCCTGGCAGACTCCTAAAATGGCAGTGTAGATCCCAATATTCTAAAGTGGTGGGTCTGGGCTTAGCCCTGGGAAAGTCCCTCTGCTTATTGGGAGACCAATCAATCCTAAACTAAGCTCCCCAGCCTACCTAACTGCTTATAAAAGATGTCTGACTTCCCCTGCTGGTTGCTGTTTCTCTGCTCCCCGAGAGGCAGCCCAATGATCTATTTGCTCTCAAATAAACTGCTGTCCCCCATGGAGTTGTCTTGGTTGGTGGTCTTCACTACAAGGTTCCATACAGGCGTATAATGATAAGCTTTATAAAGGTATTTTCATACAAGTATATTACGTACTTTGTCCATACTGAGTTATTTTAGGATGACGAGAACTGAGAATCTGTAGAACAAAGACTGCTTATATGTCCTTCTGCTCCCTCTCTCCTGGAGAGAACCACAGAATATTGAATTCCCCTTCCACTGTCTTTCCTGAAGCAGGTCATGGAACCTAGGAAAGTCACTCTCCATCCTTTTGCCTTCCTTATCCCTTGAAGATTGTCATGTGACAGAAGATCTGTAAAGATGTGGAGACACAAAAAGAATGCAAAAATGCAGGCCTTGCTGAAGTGCCACATATATGACTACCCTGGGTCATACCACTTTTTGTTCCACCAGGTTTAGTCATAGCTATCTAGTTCATCAAACTTAGCATAAAGTAGCAGCTTTCCTTGGGTCTTTGGATTTTCATTGCTGAAGGCTCTCAGGTCATGTAAAATTTATTAAAGGAATCTGTGTGCTTTTCTCTTGTTATTATGCCTTTTTATTATCAGTCCCAGGAAGGACTCCTATGAGTACTGAAGAATCCTTCTTCCCCTACAGCATCCATCACCATTAACTGTGGAGCATTCAAGTTGATTCTTTAACTTACATTTGAGATATATCGAAGTTATTGCATTTATCAGTAGTGCATTTCTTTCTGTTGCTGAACAATATTCTATTGGATTCAGGTAGCACATTTTGTTCATTGGTCAAATATTAAATGATATTTATATTATTTCTAGTTTTATGAGATTATTAATATTTCTATAAACATTCACACAGGGACATTTTTGAGACAGGGTTGCAATATGTAGACCAGACTGGCCTGAACTCACTATGTAGACCAGGCTGGCATGGATCTTATATAGATCTGCCTGCCTCTGCCTCCCAAATCCTGAGATTAATGGAATGCACCACCATACCTGGTCTAAAGGGATATTTTAAAAATAATTATATTTTGGTTATTTTCATACTTATTATCCTCTCTTATCCCCCTCCTACTCCCACTAAACCCTTCTTTACCACAAGTCTGCCCCATATTTTCTTTCTTTTTGTTTGTTCTACTTCTTGCGACATCTTGTTGAATTTTTAAGTAGGGTTGTTTGTATGAGCATGAGTGTAGGGAATATTTAGTGCACCATGGGGCAACACAAGAGTGGCTATATCACTCAAGTCAAGAAGTATCCCCATGCTCATAGCAACCAATACCTGCCAATAACTGCTCAAAGAGGAGTGGACCCACATGAAGCCCCTCCCCCATCCATGGAATGCTGACAGGTCCAGTCTAGTACAGGTCTGGCATAGGTAACCACAGCTACTGTGAATTCACGAGTGCAAAGGCCATGTCATGAGTAAAGATAGCGTTACACGGTACTCTATGAGGATTTTTTTCCATGTATTAGTTTTCTGTCTCCATATTACTTTTAACATCTCAAGATATTTATTATTGTTATTTATATTTAAATCAGCAGTTATTAAGTTTGTACCTAGATCAGTTTCCTTTATGTGGAAAATTGTGTTTCCAAAGATGGAGGCAATCATAGTTACTGTCCCACAAGCTTTTCTGTATGTGACCTTGTCTCTCCTATATCAGGAGGTACAGTCTAATTCTCCCTTTGAATTTAGGATGCTTTATTAATAAATAGAATGTGGTAGAAGAGACAGTTTGAGTTTGGAGTATAAGTCACATTTGGTATACGTCTTCTACCTGGTTCCCCTAGAATGACTGATCTCTGGATATACCCACGGAGAGGCAAGTGATTGATTGTATTAGTCACTTTGGAACAAGACACCCGATAGAACAACTTAAGGGAGTTGACCCTTGATTCCAGAACATACAGGCCTGTCATGGATGAGAATGCATGTGTGCGTGGCTTGGTCCACTGTAATGACAGCTTGCAACTGATGCTTCGCACATCTTGGCGAATTAGTAAGCAGAGATTGGGACCAGAAGCCAGGAAGCTGTGCCCATATCAAAGGGACACCCTGAGCAGCTTTCCTCCATCAGATCCACCCTCTGTTGCAAAGGTTCCACAACTTCTGAAATTGGTGCCTCCATCTGGGAACCAAATGTTCAAATACCTGAGTCTGTGGGAGTAATTTCACATTCAAGCCAGAACAGTGCCAGGATCAGTCACCTTCACTAAACCATCTTTGGGTTATCCTAAGTCAGGTCTTGTCTATATGAGTGAAGATGATGCCAGAATGCTTCCATCCCTTACTCATCTGCGTCATCTCTATTATTTAAGACATTCCAACTGTGGCCTCAAACATCGTAAAGCAGAGACAAGTCACGATAGCTTATTCACAGGCTTTTCTGTAGACCTAAGTTTTCATTTCTGTATGCTTTGTGCCTCTCTGGTTACTGAAATATCTATAAATAAAGCTTCAACTTATTGAGTTTAAATACGGAATTTGTTTTTATTAGTAACTCATGAACTAAGCAAGAGCCTGTCCAGAAAATAGAAAAACTCTCCATAGAGGAGGGCTTGGTGGAACACATCTGTAATCTCAGCACTTGGAAGGCAAAGGAAGGAAGAACAACAGTTCAAGACCAACCTGAGCTACATAATGAGTTCTGGTTCAGCCTCCACCATAGTTATGGCTGTTTGTCTCAAAAAATATAAATAACTAAAAGCTCTATTAAGCCTGTCATAACATTTAGGGTACACAAAGCATATTGGTTAACATTAGGATATTTCAGGCAATGTTTCTCACAGTGTTCAAAAGCTCGTGGATCAGGTTGCCTGTGCCTCTTTGAATTGGTTGCCGTGAATATCCTGTTTTTTTTTTTTTTAACAATTCTTTTAAATTCAGTTTGATTATTTGGCATTTACCATGAGTAACCTTATTTTTATCTGTTTGGACTAGTTCAAGAATTAAACACAAAATAATGGCCTCCTTTAAATCCTACTTAACAAGTGAAATTACAGTCATGTGAGAGGTATGTGGTAAATTAATTTTTTTTAAAGTTCATAGCATAGATTTATTCTACATGGCATTGCTACATAAAGATATTTTTGTACAAGCATATATTCTATGTATTGACTATATTGTCCCATATTTATTTGCTCTTTTGAGACAGGGTCTTGCTGTATATTCTAGGCTATCTAGGAACTTATGTTCCTCCTGTCACAGTCTCCCATGTGCTAAGATGACAGGTATGAGCCATGTCCAGGTTTTAAGTTTATGGGTGTGCTGGTTACTTTGAGGAATTTCCTTCATCAATTTGGCCTGTGGGCATGTCTGTAAGGTGTTTTCTTGTTAATTGATGTAAGAGGGCCCAGCATTGCTATTCCTGGGCAGCTGGGCATGGGCTGTATAAGAACAATAGTTGAGCAAGGCAGAGGAAGTAAACCAGTATTCAGTGTTCCTCTATAGTCTCTGCTTCAGTATCTGCTCCGGGTTCCTTCCTTGAGTTCTTGCCTTATAAGATGGAATAAATCATTTCCTCCCCATGTTGGTTTACTCAGTGCTTTAGCAAAGCAAAAGAAACAAACTAGAATAGGAAACCAACAAAATGTTCTCCATGGTGGGTGTATGGTATTCAGTGTTACATCCTATCAGTAACAGATTGGAGTTCTTCACTGTTCTTTTTGCAGTGCTGAGGATCAAACCTAGGGCCTCACGCACGAGAAGCAAGTGCTTTGCCACAGAGCCATGCCTCCTTTTCCCAGATGGCCAACTGTTTGAAGTCCTCAATAGCAACTGGGGATTATTTATTTATTTTATTCATTATGATAAATGTGCAGTTATATTGTCATTGTAATTTGCATTTCTCTAGTTGTAAATGAGATTGAAAATATTCCCATGTGAATAACTGCTGTCCATATAGCATATATCCTCTTTAAAGTGTGTCTTTAATATCTTTTCACCCATTAAAAATTTAGAGAGAGAGAGAGAGAGAGAGAATGAATGCATGTGGAGGTCAGATGATCAGATGACAATTTTTGGGAGTCAGTTCTATCAAACTCACGTCATCAGTCTTGCTCACCAATCACTTTTACCCTTACAGCCATCTAGCACCTTCCTAATTTTTTTTTTGAGACAGGGTTTCCTTGTTGCCCCAGCTGGCCTAGCACTCACTAAATAGAACAGGCTGACGTGGATCTCAGAGATCTGCCTGCCTTTGCATCCTGAGTGCTGGAATTAAAGTTATTTGTCACCACACCCTGTCCATTTTTAGTTACTTGTTTCAGTTTGACTTTCCAAATCCCAAATCTGATGAGGTCCCAATTCCCCTTCTCCACAACATGACACATCTCATTCACCTTTTTCTTTTTGATGGGTCTTCACTGCATTCACCTGCACAAAGTGAAGACCTGTGAAGGAATATCACATGCTAGTCACTTCAAAAAATCTCACCCTGCTTTCCTATATTTTCCCCTGCCCCACCTACCTCAAATGCGTCCTGTTATTTTTTAAACCAACAGTTTTGCCTGCTTTAGAAACTTATACAAATGCAACCCTACAGAATATACTTCTTTGTGCAAGACTTCTTAGAGTAATATGTTTGAGATTTATTTAGTTTCAGTTCATTACTTTTCATTGCTAAGTAGTATTTCACTCTGTTAGTAAATAATTGTTTAACTGTTCCTCTATTTATGGAATACCTGTACTGTTTCCAGATTGCATAATCATGAACAGCTTTTTATGAACAATCATATATGAATCTTTTCCTAAATATGTATTATCATTTATCTTGGATAAATACCTAGTGGTTAAACTATGGATCAATCATAAGATAGTAACACGTGTAACTTTAATTGTGTCGTATTTTTCCAAAGTGTCAAGAAATATTTCTATCTTCTATGATGCCATAGGAATTTCTGACTCATGGTTTTCCCAGGAATAGAAATGCTCTTTATTCTGGAAATTGTGGAGGTGGCATGATTTCCACCCCCTTCCTGGATCAGAATTGATTCAGGAATACATGTGGCTCTCTCAGCAGCACAGCTCTCACAGCTGTCAGGCCTGGTCAGGGGGAGGTGGAATGTTTAATTATAATGCATCTGACAGTTCTGAGCAGAGAGCCCAGAGCCTGCTGCTGAGCTCAACCTAAAACTGCCATGTGGAAGGCTCACATCGCCATATCTGACTCTTCCCCGAGAAGCTTGCTTAATGGACCAAGAGTTCCATGTTTCCACATGCTCAACCCTGGTCAGGTGCACGTGGTAGGCACACTCCAGCTGAACAGGCTTATGTCACTGTCCTTGGTTTTCCATAGTGTTTGCTGCCAATGCAGGCAATGTGCAGCCCATCCAAGTGAGTCCAGATCATGGCAAAGTGGAATTCTCAGCACAATCCACACTTTACACTTGATTTCTTTTGAACATACAGCTTCTCACTGCCTTTGCCAAGGTCCCTCTGGGATACATTTATATGTCTGACTTATTTTTCCCATGACTGATTAGGAGAGCAGAAACTCCAAGGGAAAGGATGTCAGTTTTCTCCTTCTAATAAGTTCACTTTACTTCGTCTTGTACCATTTTAGAGGAGCATCTTTTTAATGCTTTTTTTCTTTTCTTTTTCTACCTGTATCTTATGTTGGCCTTGTAGCTCAGGCTGGCCTTGAATTTGCAGAGAATCTCCTGTCTCCACCTCTTGAGTGCTGGGATTACAGTTGTGGCCTAAAACATCTGCCTCCTTTTTGTGTTCTCCTTTTGTGGGACTGAATATTTTTTACTCTGTCATCAGTATTTGAAGTGATAGCTCTCAAAAAGGCTTTAAAACTATTTAGAAGGATAAATCCAATACAAAAGTAAATTTCCAATGAAATGAAAGAAAAGCAAGGATAGGGATATGCAATGGAACCAGAAATACTAAAAATGTGACTACCATAAGGGAAGAGCTGTGTTTTATTCATCTTCTTATTTCATACAAGATCTAACTCCCTTTCATTTTAAAAAGCAGCTTTATTGAGATATAATTAACATACTATAAAATTCATCAATCTAAGTATAACATTCAACAATTCTTAGGATATTCATTGAGTTTTGTTATGATCACTGTCCATTTTAGTAAGTTTTCAACATCTCTCAAAGAAACCCAGTATTAATTACCAGTTAATGTCCATTTCCTCATGTACATAGTCCCTCACAACCATGAATCTACTTTGTCTCTATGGACTTGCCTAGTCTAGATAGTTCATAAAAATAGACTCATATAGCATCTGGCCAATTCGATCTGGCTTCTTTTACTTAGTATAATGTTTTCATCATCTGTATGATAACATGTATCAATACTTAATTTTCATTGATTCCTGTATAATATTCCATTATATGGTTATATCGCATTTTGGTTATTCATTCATTTACTGGTGGGCATTTGGATTATTTACATTTTTGACTATTATGAATAATGCAGTATAAATATATATGTACAACATTTTTATATTTCTTGGGTATATGCCTAGGAGCAGAATTGCTAGATCATATGTTAACTCTATTTTTAATCACTTGGGGAAGTGTTTTCTAGACTGTTTTCCAAAGTGAAACCACTATTCTAACTACCAGGATATGAGGGTTTCAATTTCTCCAAAGTCTTTCCAATAATTAAAAAATTATTGATTTTTTTCTTTGAATATTTTATACATGTATACAATGCATTTTGATAATAGCTGCCCCACACTGCCTCCCTCTAAATCTTCCTGGAACCCCAGCTTCTTTAATTTCCAAATTCATGTCTTCTTCTTACAAATAATAATAATATTAACTGCAACAACAACAACCCCTTGAATCCAGTAGTGCTGAGCATGGGTATGGGACCATCCATTGGGGTATGGACGACCTAACAATGGCTACATCCCCAAAGAAAGTGACCCTGCCTCATCAGCCATCAATTGCCAGTAGCTTCCCCAAGAAGGGTGGGGCCTCTGGAGCTCCTCCCTCATCCATCCTGGAATCTTGACTGGCTTGATCTTGAACAAGTCTTATGCAGGCAAACACAGCTATAGTGTGTTCATATGTATAACATCCCTGTCATGTCTAGAAGATAACATTTCACAGTTCTCCATAACCTCTGGTTCCTACATTCTTTTTACTTTTTGTTTGTGATGTTCTCTGAGGCTTGGATGGGAACAGGTTGATATAGGTCTTCCATTTAGGGCTGAGCATTCACAGTCACATATTCTCAGGACCTAGATCAGCTATGAATCTCTGCGTTAATCACTACCCATTTCAAAAAGAAGATTTTCTGACCAACACTGAGTGCAGCACAAATCTCTCACCATTTTGTGTGGCTGTTGGGAAGTCACAGGATCTATATTTGAGTGTGGACTTTCCAACACAGCTGTAAATGAGGGGGACAATCCTGTGTAAATAAATCCCTACCATATGTTCTGTTAACAAGCTGTCCTAGTTTGTTTCTCCATTGCTGTGACAAAATACTTTGACCACTACCAAACTGGGGAAGAAATGGTTTATTCAGCTTATATCTCCTGGGTCCTGGTTCATCAGGGAGCCCAAGGTAGGAACTCTAGAGGCAGGAGCTGGAGCACAGGTCATGGAGGAACTCTGCTTACTGGCTTGCTCCCCTGGCCCCTGCTCAGCCTGCTTTCTTATGCAACACAGGCCCACCTGCCCAGGGGTAGCACTACCCACAGTGGGCTGGGCCCTCCCACATCACTCAACAATCAAGAAGTTGCCCCATGGACATGGCCACAGGACAGTCCAATGAAGGCAATTTTCCAGTTGAGGCACCCTCAACCCAGGTGTGTCAAGTTGACACTAAAGCTATGCAGCATACAAGCCCAATAAACTTGCTAGGATTCAAGAAAAAAAAAAAATAACAGATCTAATGGAAACCTTCATTATTCCACCAAAGTTGACCCCATGTTGGCAAATCCTTTGGTATTTGATTGCTTATTCCTACTTTTCCCCCCTTAAACTTCATTATAATATCTATATTTTTATGTAACTGCTTCAAGTAATTTCTGGAAAAATGTGTTGAAAATTCCCTCTCTGTAGAATAATGAAAAATATTCTAAAATTAAAAAAAACATTTAGAAGAGAGTTTGACAGTATGATCATTTGGCAAAACAACACGAGTAGGTTCCTACCTAGGGCTTATGATCTCCTCAATCATAGGCTTTTGACTAAGTTTACAGTATCTGAAATCCCGCCTGTGGAGCAGGCCACAAATCTGAATGAGTGTTCCCCTTTCCCCACATCCTCTCCAACATTTGGTATCATTTGTTCTCTTGATCTTAGCCAGTCTGACTGGGGTGAGATGAAATCATAAAGTGGTTTTAATTTGCATTTCCCTAATTATTAGGGATGTTGAACATCTTTTAAGATGTTTCATAGCCATCTTTACTTCTTCTTTTGAGAACTCTCTGTTCAGCTCCTTAGTTCTTCTTTTAATTGGGTTACTTCTTGTCTTGATTCTCTGTTTTTTTCATTTATTATATATTCTGGATGCTAAACCTCTGTTAGACATGTTGGGGGTGAAGATTTTCTCGCATTCTGTGGGTTTTCTCTTCACTTTCCTGGTTGCCTCCTTTGATGTACAGAAGCTTTTTAGTTTAATGAGGTCCCATTTGTTGATTCTTGAGCTTGTTTCCTGAGCGATTGATGTCCGATTTAGAAAACCCTTTCCTACACCTATATCTTTTAGATTTTTGCCAAAGTTTTCTTCTAACAGTTTCAGAGTTTCAGGCTTTACATTGAGGTCTTTGATCCATTTGGAATTGACTTTCATAGAAGGTGAAAGATAGGGGTTTAGGGTCATTCTTTTACAGGTGGAGATCCAGTTTTGCCAGCACCATTTGCTGAACATGCTGTCTTTCCTCCAGTGAATATTCTTGGCCCCTTTCTCAAATATCAGGTGGATGAAATTGGATGTACTTATATTTGGGTCTATTTTTTGCCAGTACCATGTTGTTTTTATTATTATAGCTCTGTAATACAGCTTACAGTCTGGGATAGTAATCCCCCCGGCATTACTCTTAGTGCTCAGGGTTGCTTTGGCTATCTGAGGTCTTTTGTGCTTCCATGTGAATCTTAGGATGTTTTTCTCCAATTCTGTGAAAAATGTCATGGGGATTTTGATTGGCATTGCATTGAATCTATAAATGACTTTTAGTAGGATAGTGATTTTCACAATATTAATTCTTCCAATCCATGAGCATGTGAGGTCCTTCTTCTTTCATGTTTTCCTCAATCTCTTTAAAGACTTAAAAATTTCATTTTAGAGGTCTTTAATGCTTTGGTCAGGTTTATTAAGAGATATTTTCTTTTCTTTGCAGCTATTTGTGAAGGGGAGTGTTTCCATGTTCTCTTTCTCTGATTGCTTGTTATTGGTATATAGAAAGGCTACAGACTTTTGTAGGTTAATTTTGTAACCTGCCACTTTACTGAATGTGTTAATAATTTCTAGGAGGTTTCTGGTCGAATTTTTGGATTCTCTTAGATATAATATCATATCATCTGCAAAAAGGGAAAATATGATCTCTTCTTATCCAATTATTACACTTTAATTTCCTGCTCTTGTTTTATTGTTCTTCAAGAGTTTCAAGCACTATGTTATAGAGAAGTGGAGATAGTGGACAACCTTGTCTGGTTCCTGATTTCTATGGGAATGTTTCCAGTTTTTCTCCATTTAGAATGATGTTGGTTTTGGGTTTGTTATATATGGCTTTAATTATTTTGAGGTATGTTCCCTCCAGTCCACTTCCCTCTAGAATTTTGAACATAAATACATGTTGAATTTTGTCAAAGGCCTTCTCTGCGTCTATTGAGATGACCATGTTTTTCTTGTCTTTGAGCCCATTTACATGATTTATGATGTTTATTGACTTAACATGTATTGAATCATCACAGCATATCTGGGATATAGCCCACTCGATCATGGTGGATGGTTTTTTTGAGGTGTGTCTGTATGCAGTTTGCACGTATATTGTTGAGAATTTTTGCATCTATGTTCATTAAAGATGTGGGTCTATAGTTTTCTTTTTTGGTTGTATCTTTACCTGGCTTTGGTATTAGGATGATGCTGACTTCATGCAAGGAATTTGGAAGTTCTTCCTCCATTTTTATCTTTTTGAATAAATTAAGTAGTATTGGATGTAGATCTTCTTTAAATGTCTGATAGAACTATGCTGTAAA
>NW_008355642.1:432082-450122 GCF_000622305.1 Nannospalax galili
CTTTCATCTCTGATTTTGTTGATTTGGAGGTGCTCTTTCTTTCTTTTGGTTAATTGTGCTAATGGTCTGTCAATCTTGTTTATGTTTTCAAAGAACCAGCTCTTGGACTTGTTGATTCTTTGTATTGTTTTCTGTTTCGATTTCATTAATTTCTGCCCCGATTTTTGTTATTTCTTCTTGTCTGCTGGGTTTTGGTTTCATTTGTTGTTGCTTTTCAAGTGTATTGATTTGCAATGTTAAATCATTTATTTGTATTCTTTCCAATTTTTTTGATGTAGGCACTTAAAGCTATAAACTTCCCTCTAAGGACAGCTTTCAGCATGTCCCAGAGTCTTTGTTGTGTTGTATTGTCCTTTTCATTTAGTTCCAGGAATACCTTTATTTCTTTCTCAATTTTTCTTTTGAACCATTCATCATTCAGGAGTGTGTTGTTTAATCTGCATATGTTCATGTGATGAGTAGGGCTTCTTCTGGTGTTGATTGTAAGCTTTATTGCTTTGTGGTATGATATAATGCATGGAATTATTTCAAACTTTTTGTATTTGTTGAGTTTTGTTTTGTGCCCCCAGTATATGGTTGATTTTGGAGAAGGTTCCATGGGGTGCTGAGTAGAAAGTATGTCCTTTGGTGCTTGGGTGGAATACTTGGTAGATGTCTGCTAGGTCCTTTTGATATATGGTATTGTTTAATTTAGATGTCTCTCTGTTAACTCTCAGCCCTGCTGACCTGTGTAATGGAGACAGTGTGGTTCTGAATTCCCCTACTATTAATGAGTTGGGATTAATCTGGGTCTTAAAGTCCTGTAGTATTGCTTTTGTGAAGTTGTGTGCACCAGAGTTTGGTGAATATATGTTCATGATTGTAATATCTTCTTGGTTTATTGTTCCTTTGATCAGAATGAAGTGGCCCTCTTTATCTTTTCTGATTAGTTTTAGTTTAAAGTCTATTTTGTCAGATACTAGAATTGCAATGCCTGCTTTTCTCTTAGTACCATTCTCTTGGTATATATTTTACACCCTTTCACCTTAAGATAGTGCCTGTCCTTGAAAGTGAGATGAGTTTCTTGCATACAACAAAAAGATGGGCTTTGTTTCTTAATCCATTCACCCAGTCCGTGTCTTTTGACTGGGGAGTTCAGTTAATATTTAAAGTTATTAATGAAAGATGTGTATTGAATCCTGTCATTTTTATTTGTTTACATTCTTAATAAAGCTGTACTTTTCCACAGTTATACCTGCATTGAATTTCTTTCCACAACCCCTTGGGTATAGTCATTCCTTTCTTCAGCTCTTTGTATTGCTTCCAGAACTCTCTGAAGGGCTGGTTTTGTGGACATGAATTCCTTCAGCCTTTATATATCATGGAAAATTTTTCTTTCCTCTTTGACTATAATAGACATTTTGGCTGGGTATAGTAATCTGGGTTGGTCTCTGGTCATTTAAAACTAATAATACTTTGGTCCAGGCTCTTCTGGCTTTCAGAGTTTTCACTGAGAAGTCAGTTGTAATCCTAATAGGTTTTCCTTTATATGTGACTATTTGTTTCTCTTTTGTGGCTTTCAGTATTGTCTCTTTGTTTTGTATGTTTAGTGTTTTTACTGTGATGTGCGGTGGAGAGTTCCTTTTCTGTTCCTGTCTGTTTGGTGTTCTATATGCTTCTTGTATTTGTATGGGCATGTCTTTCTTTAATTTTTGAAATTTTCTTCTACGATTCTGTTGAAGATCTGGTCCATGCCATTATCTTGGGATTCTTCTCCTTCCTGCATGCTATGATTCATAAGTTTGGTGTTTTTACAGTGTCACACAATTCCTGGATATTCCATTCTTGTGCTTTCTTAAATTTTTCATAATCTTTGCTTGACTGTTCTAGTTCATCCACTTTAACTTTCAGTCTTGATATTCTGTTTTCCATTTCATTCATCCTATTGGTGAGGCTTTCTCCTGTTGTTTCCAATTGGCTTACTGAGTGTTTCACTTCCTTCTTTTCAGCTTGAGTAGTCTTCAATATTTCTAGCTCTTTTTTGAATTTATTCAGAAGTTTATTCCCATCTTCCTTCAGTTCTTTGATTTGTATGTGTGTTCTTTAAATTCACTGAATTATTTTATCATGTGTATAATTGTTCTTTTGAGTTTCATGTCCTGCATTATCTCTAGGGGGTTCTCATTGTATTCCTCTAGAGGACTGTTGGTATATGGTGGGGATATGTTATTTTGGTTTTTCATGTCATTATTTTTCTCTGTGATTTTGACATGTGAATTTCTTTTGTAATTTCTGATTCTTTTGTGAGACTCAAGCTTTCAATTTAGTTCTGCTTCTTTTTGTAAACTTTATGTGTCTTTGTGGTTTACTTTTGGGGCATGAAAAGCTCATTCTTCTAAGCTTCTGGTTCTCTCTTTTGATTTTATATTGGAGTGGCCAGATTTTCTGGTACTCTCTTTTGATTTGATATTGGAGTGGCCAGATTGCTTTTATCTTCAGGAGTTCCTGCAGAGGCCCAAGTCAGATGAGGATCAGATGCTCTCATGGTTTCTCCTAAGGCCTGGATCCCTCCAGGAATGATGTTTTCCTCAGGAATTTGTGGGTTGGACTAGCCTAGGATCAGGGCCCAGGAAAGATGCTGGTCTTGGGCAGCTGGTGGCTGTGCCACCCAGAGATGCAAAGGGAGATGGGGGTGGGAAGAGACCCAAATGTCCCCTGGGGACTGCAGAGAAAAACTGGTTTGGTCTGGATGTAAAGGATCAGGAAGCAGAGAGGTCATCCCTGGTGTCCAGGAAAGAGGCTGGAAGCAGAGGGAGGTGAGGGTGGGACCAGGCCCCGAGGGTTCCTGGGGGCCTCAAGAAGGAACTGGGTCTGTTTGGATGCAAGGGAGCAGGAAGAAGAGGTTATCCTCAGAGTCTAGAAATGAGGCTGACAGGCCGTGCAGCCCAGGGAAGCAGAGGGAGGTAAGGGTGGGACCAGGCCCAGAGGGCTCCTGGGGACCGAGAGAAGGAACTGGGTTGGTCTGGATGCAAAGAGTCAGGAAGCAGTGGTGGCTCCCCCCTTGTCTGGGGCACCAAGACAAGGAATGGGACAGCACCCAGGCTAGGAGGAGAGTCAGGCAGTGGAGATGGGAGGGTGAATGAGGCTGGGGGAGTCAAGGCACTGAGGGCACTATCGACTTACCCAGGAGAGATTCCAGTGGTAGTGGAGGCCCAGTGAAGCAGAGGGAGGTGAGGGCAGGCCCAGGCCCAGGGGGCTCCTGGGGACCTGGAGAAGGAACTGGGTTTGTCTGGATGGAAGGGATCAGGAAGCAGTGGTGGATCCTGTCTGAGAGGTCAGCCCTGCTGTCCAGGAAAGAGCAACAAGAAATTATTTTAGTTTAAGGATGTTACAGATGTAGATTTTTCTCTAGGATCTATGGCCTCTCTAGCCATGTGTATTTGGCTTTGTTTACAGTGCCACACATGAGTTCTGTCCCATTTACTGGGCTTTATGTCCAATTATACAGCTGTTGATTCACCCAAGATAAAAGTGCCACTACTGCACTGAGAGACATAGTTTGTTGTGCTAGTCATTGCTCTTTAAAAAAAAAAACAAAAAACAGTGAGTCCACTTAGTAATGCCTGTGTGTGCATGAGTATTATGACCACCTACTGGAGCTTGCATACCCTCTTGGGAGCAGCATCCATGAAAAAACCGACTCTCTCCCACAGCAGCTATCAGTTATCAATAGATCCTCAGATACGGATATATTTCATATACTTGTCCCTCTTCCATGGTGGTATTTTGACTCGCTTGATCTTGTTCAGGTGTAGTGAAGTTAGTCCTAGCTGCTTTGAGTTCATATGTGCAACTATCTTATCATGTTCAGAAAATATTGTTTCACTGTAGATGCCTACTCTTTCTGACTCTTACAGTCTCTCCACTGTGTCTTTCAGTATGATCCCGAGCCTTAGAGGAAGAGGCTGTGATATAGAGATCCCATTTGGAGCTGAACACAGTCTCTTAGTTTCTGTACATCGATCAGTTCTGTGTCTCTGTATTACCTGTTATCTACTACAAAAAGAAGCTTCTTGGATGAGGGTTGAGAGAAAAATTAATTTATGGTTGTAAAGATAAGAACTTAGGAGAAAGTTTATTATTATGTCCATCTGGTGTAGTAATAGTACTAGGTATTTTCCTAGGACTTATGAACTAGACAGCCACTAGTTTCTGGCCCAGTACCAGACATGAATTCTGTTTTCTGGAGAGGCCTTTAAATTCAATTAGGAAGTGGTTAGCTACTTCCATGACATTCAGACCACTATTACATCATTGGGCATATCCTGCCAGGCCAGTCATTCTTGTAGTTCATGGGGCTCACAGCTGGATAAATCTGTCTATGACTTTTCTCCCCTGGTAACATGTGTAGCACTTTCCATAACTATGACAGCTATCCAACAGAGGTGAAACTTTGAGGTCAGTACCAACTTAGTTTATTCATGTACTGTGACTTATGTATGTACTGTCTTCATTAATAAGATTTTACCATCAAGCTCTGGAGAGTAATCAGCAACAATAGCAATAGCCTGTAATGTTTGGTCTACAGGACCACACTGGCCAACAACGCACACCTGGCACTGGGCTTTTAAAAATATTTATTATTTTATTTTATGTGTATGAGTCTTTTGCCTATATGTATGTAAGTGAACTATGTACGTCTGATACCCTCTCTAGAACAGAAGTTATGGACAGTTGTTAGCTACCATATGGGTTCTGGGAACTGAACTCAGGTCCTCTGTAAGAACAACCAGTGTTCTTAACCACTGAGCCATCACTCCAGTCTCAGGCACTGGGTTTCTTATTTTGTAGCCTGTGGTGTCTGGGAGAGACATTGTCCTCCCGTTGTAGGATAACTCAATTTAAATACTGCCCTCCCTGCTCTGCCTTCAAGTTCCATTATTCCCCTTTCTCTCTTCACATCACTTGTGTTCTATTCTCCTTTAAAATCCCCCTCATGGTCTCTTATTCGTTTCCTTCCTTCAATGGGTACTACAAAATGAACACACATATCCAAAGTTTCAAATATAGCATTTTCATGTCATAGAGAACATGAGAAATTTGACCTCACTCACAATGGCTATTTCAAGCTCCACCCAGTTACCTTCAAATTTCATAATTTCATTTTCTTTTCAACTGGATAATATTCCATTGTGTATATGGACTACAGTTTCATTATCAGTTGATGGACATCTTGGCTGTTTCCATTTCCTGACTATTGTGACTATAGCAGTAATGAACATGGATCAACAAGCATCTCTGTAGTAGAATATAGAGTCTTTTGGAATATGAACAGGAATAGTATAGCTGGTTCATGTGGTAAGCTTTTTGAAGAGCTTCCACACTGATTTCTATAGTGGCTTCACCAGTTTGCATCCCCACTGACAGTGAATAAGTATTCCCATATCCCCACATCCATACAAGCATTTATTGCCATTGTTTGATTTGTTTTGTTTGATCTTGATCATTCTGACTTGCATAAGATGAAATCTTAAATTAGTTTTAATTTGCATTGTCCTTATGGCTAATGATATTGAACCTTTAAGAAATATATTTCTTAGACATTTGTACTTCTTTTGAGAACTCTTTTTAATTCCGTGCCTCAATTTTTAATTGGATTATTTGTTTTTTTGGTATTCAGTTCTTGAGTTCCTTGTGTATTCTAGATACTAAGCCTCTATGAGATGTATAGCTGGAAAATATATTTTCCATTCTGTTGCCTGTCTGTTCACTCAAATGATGGTGTTCTCTGCTGTACAGAAGCCTTTTAGTTTCATGTGGCCCAATTTGTCAATTGTTGGTCTGTGTGCCTATGCTATCAGGGTCTTGTTCAAAAAGTCCTTTCCAGTGTCTCTTAAAGTAGGTTCCATACTTTCTGCAATTTCAGATTCAGGATATCAGATCTTATCTTGAGGTTCTTGATCCATTTGGAGTCAATTTTGCACAGGGTGAGATGTAAACGTCTAGTTTCATTTTTCTGCATGTAGCTGTCTAGTTTGACTACCAATATTTGCTTTTATTTTGTTTCATTTATTAATGTGTGTGTGGGGGGCATGTGTTGAGGTCAGAGAATGAATTGTGGGAGTCTATTTTCTCCTTCCCCCATGTGTATCCCAGCGATCAAACTGACGTCATCAGACTTGGAGGCCAGCATCTTTACCTGATGAGTCATCTCATTGGCCCTCCACCTAGTTTTTAAGACAGAATTGCTAACTAAACCTGAAATTCACTATGTTAGCTAGACTGGCTGGGCAGTGAGCCCTAAGGATCTATCTATCTCTGATCTTCCCTTACTCCCCTGCATTGGGGTTACAGTTGGGTGACCACACCCAGCGTTTATGTGGGTATAGGAAATCTGAATTTAGGTTCATATGCTTGAGCAGCAGCACTTTATCCTCTGAGTGATCTCCCCATCCCATTGGTTGTTAGTTTTTATTTGTGAGAGTTCTTTAGATAGTCTAAATACAAGTCTTTTATTGGTTCCATAATTTCATTCTGTGAGTTGTCCTTTTACATTTCTTAATATCATGTATAGTGCAAGTGTTTTAAATTAATGAAGTACAAAATATTCATTTCTTTTCATTTGTCAAGTGTGATTTTATGTTGCATACAAGAAAATTTTGCTTAATTTGAGATTATGAAGACTTCTCATTCCTTTTTTCATAGAGAAGATATACATACATTTTACAACAGCTACCATTGTTGAACACTTGCTTTGTGCTTGACAATTTGCTGTGTGTTTTCCAGGGAGTACTAATGTTAATAACAATGATAGTACTTAACTTTAGTGAGCTTGTATGTGAATTATCTTGTTTAAACACCCCAACAAATCTTTGAGGTAGATATGGATGTTTCCATTTTAAAGATAGGGAAACAGGATCAATGATGTTATCTGCACGGAATGAATGCCTAGATTTGCTATAACTGTATTCTGACCACAAAAAAGGCACTGAGGCCAAGTTTGAAAATGTGGAAAGAGCTAGTCATCAAGTTAAAAGTCAAACTAACAACACAAATAGCAATATTAATAGCTGACATTTATTGCAAACTTTACAGGAGTTATCTCATTTAATAATCACATCAATTCTTTGTTGAAAAATATAGTATGGTGGCTCTTACTATGTGTCTCAGAAATGTTAAGTATTGTCACATATCTTGTTGGTTCCTTCCACTTCTTCCTCACCAATAAAATCCCCAATTTTTCATCTTCCTGTAGTCAGCCATTATTTTCTGGTGAGATCAACTCTCTTCTGGTCTAAGGAGGTAAATCATGACTACTTTGAGGCAATGGGTGACTTCATTCCTCTTGTAACTGGTTTGGAACTCTTTTGCTTAAAAGAGTTGGCTCTGGATATGATACATATACCATGTATAATCTTGTGGTTCATTTGAACAGATATTGCTGATAAACCAAGGAGAGCATAGAGAATTCATGAAAATTACTGAATTCCTTCATTTTTTGAGGGCTAATAATTTTAACAGCAGCATCACGAGTAGTAAATGTCTGTCTCTACGCAGAAAGAACTCTATTATTGCCCCCTTTGAACTTTGCAAATTTGGATCGTATGAAAGGTTGTATTTTATAACACAACTACAATATATCTTATATATTCATTTTTCTTTTTTAAAAATTGGCATGTAAATTAACGTATTGTGTTATGACACCTTCACACATGAATATCATGTACTTTATGAGTTTCGTTTGTTCACTTGACATGATCATTTCCAGTTCCATCTATTTTCATTCAAATGATGTAATTTTGTTCTTCATGGTCAAATAGTACTTTACTTTGTACATATATCACATTTTCTTTATCCATTCACCTGTTCATATACATCTAGGCTGATGATCCTCTTGCTGACTGGTATGTTCTATTAAATCTCAGTAGGAGCTTATGACTGTGCAATCAATTAATGAAAGTAGAAATGGTGCTACATTATTTTAGAATATTAACATTTTAAAACTATATATAAGTAACAACTAACATATCTTCTTGAGGAAAAGGTGTTTGAGTTCCTGAACTTCCTTATCTGCCTAAATGCAGTTTCCCAAATGTGTTCAGTGGTCATAAATCCCCGTCCAGATCCAATCCTAATCTCCTGTTATCATCAGTATAAAGTGGACACCACACTCAAGTAAACATTGTAACAAAATGATCATATCTCGTATATATTCTCATACAGGTAAATTTATCTGTCCCAAAAGTTATTTCTTTTTTGTATAAATAATCCTCCTCCTTTCCTTCTAAAATATCTTTTGTTCTCCTATAACTAGCCCTCTGCTTCCTGTTCTGTATTAAGATATTGTGTAAGTCTTGGGCCTTAACCACTTCTTGGAGTCATATTGTCTATGAACTTTTATGTGTACATACATGATTAAATCTATTCTTTCCTATTGCTAATCAACTTCTTTCCAGTTTAATTTGCAGGCCTCAAATACATATGATGTAGAGGAATAGCTTTCCTCCCCAACATCAACCCACACTATGAGACAAATGAAACCAGTCCAAGGAGAGTCCACATAGAAAAACTCAATATGTAGAACTGAGGGCCTGAGCTCACAGCAAATGTCAACTGCCAGATATTTTCCTGGACTACCATAGAGAAGATTCCAGCCTCTAGCACTTTTGTATTCCACAAGAGGCATAGACATTATAGAGCAGAGACAAACGACTGTTAACATGCCCTGTCCAAATTCCTGAAAACCAGAATCTATGAGAACAATAAACTGTTGCCTTTTGCTTTGGAGATAATATGGTATGCAGCTATAGTAATTGAAACAGGAGACATACACATAAAACTTCAAGGAACTGGACTGGAGAAAGACTCAGTAGTTAAGAACACTTGCTGTTCTTCTAGAGGGTCCAGGCTTGAGTCCCAGCACTCACATGGCAGCTAACAACTGTCCATAACTCCAGCTCCAGGGGATCCAACACCCTCTTCTAGCTTCTCCCAGCATTGCACACTTGTGGTGTGCTTACATATATGCAAGCAAAACACTCAAACATGTGAGATAAAGATAATAAATAAATTTTTTTAACACTTCAAGGAACTGTGTGCAGGATGATTTTTAAATACTCCTCTATGAATAATAACTATTATTGAATATCACCATGAGCCCCAAAGTTTATACATATTATTTCATTTAATTCTTGCTAATTGCTTACAAGTTGGCCCTATTATTGTCTATATTATATAGCTGAGTAAACTGAGACTTAGTGCAATTAAATAACTTGCTTGGGGCCATGCAGGTAAAATGTATATGCTTCCCATAATGCCATATGACTTCCTCTGGAAGAACTACATTTTAAATATGTAAGAAAAGATAGGATGTCTATGATGTGATTATGGAAATCTATCCTCATTTCCCCATGTGTATATCTCAGTTGCTATAAAGCCACTTTCACTAAATGTGTGTGGCTATGATAATGCACCAGCTTTTGGTTAGGTTCCCTGATTTTCACATCCTTACAGATCCTGTGGAACATTAAAACATTTTAAATTTTATTTATTTATATACTTATTTATTTATTTAGTGTGTGTGCATAGGGGTTGCCACAGTGACTATGTGAAGGTCTGAAATGGGATGTGGTTTCATCCACCATGTTTGTATCAGAGAGTGAATGTAGGTCATTAGGCTTTGTGGCAATCGCCTTTACCCACTGAGCCATATCACTGGTGGTAAAATTTTTAAAAATGGGCTATAACCTGTCTATCATCTGGGAGAAAGTTTGGCCAGTGTGAAGGAAGTGAAAGGTATTGCCTATGAATATTACCTGAACAACACCAACACAACATTATCAATCTGCCTCAACAAAGAGGAAAGGGATGTGCATGTAGCTTTTCCGGACATTTAGAAAAGGGTGACTGACACTTGTGGTCGTGGACCTGTGCTAAATCCTAAGAAAAAATTTCTAGGAAGTGCCTGCTCATCTATAGGCAGTTCCAGGTATTAAAGCTAGTTAAACAAATATCACTGGGCATAGAGGAGATGGTTCAATAGGTAAAGGTGCTTGCCACACAAGCCTGTTGACCAGAGTTGGACCCCTGGAGCCCATGTAAAGGTGGAAGGTGAGAACCAATCACACAAAGTTGTCTTCTTATTTCACATTTGTGCTGATGCATTCATGCCCACATACACACATTGTGTACACACAGACACATGCACAATAATAGTAATTGAATACAGTCTTCAGAATTCTACAAAGGGGCGGGGAGGGGGGCTAAAGAGATAGCCCAACATTTAAGAGTGCTTACTTCTCTTGCAGAGGACATTGTTTGGTTCCCAGCACCCACATGGCAGCTCACAGCCCTCTGTAACTCCAGTTCCAGGAGATCTAATGTCCTCTTCTGATCTCTGTGGGCACCATGCACACATGGGGTGCACATATATACATACGGGCAACAACATACACACATAAAATAAATATTGATAAATCTTTTAAAATTCTAAGGCAATTAAAATATACTTGTATGGAACAAAGTGCTAGTAAATGAGGAAGTGAAATAAGGCAGAAAACGGATCCATATACTAGTGTTCTTGTTCCTAAGGTTTTGGTATGTGTTAGGCTTTGTGCTAGCTTGCACTTAAGGATAAAGTGACTAAAAGGCAAAGAACTGAAAGGCCCTGCACACAGAAGTGACAGGATTTCTGACTGCATCTTTTGGAATAAAGTGAAGGTTTTGAATGAAGCTATCACACAAGGATGTAGGAGAGACAAATCTAAAATGCTGAAATTCTAGGGTGATTATTGTCTTGGTTTTGCATTTGCCTGGAAAAGTATCTTCTCAGTATGCTGAATCACATCATGTTGTTTCTGTAGGGGAAAAGGCCTGGAGCTCCTTAGTCTTCCATCTTGCTGATGCCACTGCCTCCAACCCTTTACTTTTAACTTATCACTATCTCTGTATTAACAGTGTTGGTTCATATTTTTATATTTACTGTGATAATATCTATCTTTAGTCTATTTAGTCCATCTTCATTCAAAGTAAATATTGATATAGTTACATTAGTGCCTACCATATCTATAACTGCTTTCCATTCACTCCAGTCATTTTTGTTTTGTTTTATTTATTTGACAAGGACTTGCTGTATAGCTAAGGATGACCTCAAATCCATGACTCTTCTTCTTCAGCTTTCCAAGTACTGGGATAACAGCTATGTCTCACTATACCTGGATTCTGGGTTTATTTATTTATTATTGTGTAGGGAAGGGTTGCATGCTACAACATGCATGTGGAGGTCAGAGGACAACTTTGTGAAGTCTGTCTTCTCCTTCCACCTTTATCTGAGTTCTGTGGCTCAAGTTCAGGTACCCAGATATGCAGAGCAAGTGTCTTGATCCACTAAGTCATCTCCCTGGTCCATTTCTATGTTCCAATGTGTCCAGAATAGCGTAGATTTTCCTCCAAGTTATCTAACACTTGACTTGTTAAGTTTGACTCATTACTATTTTATCTCAGTAGTTTGAGGACATTTCTCTACTCATTCCTACACCTGATGTTACCAGTGAAGAATCTGATTCCACATAGATTGCTATTCCATTGTAGGTGGTCTTTGATTTTCTCTCTGAAATTTTTCACTATTTTATCATTATCTCTGATGGTCTAAAGTTTCACTATGGTGGCAAAGATTTAAGGTTTTTTTCTTCTTGAAAAGCATAGTTGTTTGAAAAAGAGGAAATAAATATTCTGCTTTTAAATTATTAAGGGAAAACATTCAACCCAATCTTTATAACCTGGCCATAAGGCAATTAACTATGATTCTGGCATAAAAACAGCCAAGTATTAAATCTTGCTTGCTAAGTTCAAAGATACTGGAAGCTTTGCTCCACCAAAACTAGGAAACAAACCAAGAAAGAAAACAAAGGAGTCAGTAAGAAGGAATCCAGTCTAGGAGAACTATGAAGGAATGTCCTAGCACAAGGGCAATGAATCAGACCTAAAGACCATACAGCTAGAACATTTGGGAAGATTATTGATAGGTTGGAGATGTATGCAGAACTATTTGAGAAAAAAATATATACGAAAATGATTTTTAAGCAAGGCACTTGCTATCTACAAGAAAAAATGATAAATTCAGAAATATTTGTGTACTGTATTAATATTAAATATATGTTAGAAACGGACAATGACTCTGAAGAATAGTACTGTGAGTAAGGAAAAGGTGACAGTTCACTATTTATATAAATCATAATTAACTGATATTTTCCTTTTTCAAAAACAGATGTGTGTGTGTGTGTGTGTGTGTGTGTGTGTAAGTGGTCATGCTACAGTATACAAGAGGAGGTCAGAGGATGTTCTAGTTACTTCCTACTGCTGTGATAAAACACTGAGCAAAACCAATTTGTAGAGGAAAGGGTTTTGTGGGTCTCTCCCTTCCCTCGTTGGTCATTGGCCACCAATCCACCAGAACAAAGGGAGCAGAGGCGGCAGGCAGGATCAGAACAACCATGAATACAACGGAAGAAGCCTTAGGGATGTCAGCTTCAGTGAGACAGCTCATTTATTCAGCAGGGGTCAGGGGAAAATATAGAGTGAAGACAGAAGCCAAAGTTTTACCTGACAGGTGTTCATAGTATGCTTTATTTGCATGTGGTAGAGGGAACCTATCATGTAGGAATGGAAGGGGGGATTGGGTGGCTGTAGTGCAATGCCTGATTATCATACAGGAAAAAACCTAGGGGCAGCTCATGCAGGTAACTATGCCAAAGGTCATGTTCCAAATAAGGTCAGGCATCTGTGTTTGGAGACACTTTCCAAATAAGGTCAGGCAGAGAGCAGGAAGACCCTGCTGAGAAAGGGAGTCCTCCATTCCTGACATGGTGGACTGCGACCTTCACGGCAGGGTCCCCCAATAAGGTTTATTCCACCTTACAGCTTACAGTTCATCATGGAGAGTCCATCATGGAGGTGAGCCATGGCAAGAGCTCAGAGCAGACCCCGAGAGGAATGCTGCTTACTGGTTTGCTCCTCTGGACTGTGTTCAGACTTCTTTTTCTTTTTGAATATTTTTTGCCTATAGATATTTAGGGAAGGCTGAGCACTAAAGAGCATGTCCTCCTCTGCATCTGAAAACTGCCAATAGATCTCCAGGGGAGGGGTTGAGCCTTAGGAGCCCCTACCCTCAACATCTGCTGGCTGCCTATAGATCCTCAGGGGGGGTGGGGCTTCATGAACCCCTCCTCTTCAGCATCTGTTAACTGTTCATAGATCTTCAGGGAAAGGTGGCTTCATGAATTCATCCTCCTTGGCATCTTTTTAAATGCCTGTAGATTTTACTGAGGAGTGTGGCACCATGAGCCCTTACACTCCTACAGATCCTCATGGAGGGGTGGTAACTCAGGAGACCTTCTTCCTTAGCATCTGTTTACTGCCTATAGATCTAAATGTATGGGATGGGTCTCATGAGACCTTCCCCTCAGCATGTGTTAACTGCTGAAAGATGCTCTCCAAAGGGTGGGGCCTCATGTGGCCTCCTCCTTAACAAATGTTAACTTCCCATATATCCTCAGGGAGGGATTAGGTGCCATGAGCTAGTTCCCTTAGCATCAGTTAACTGCATATAAATTACCAGCTAGGGGTGGAACTTCGTGAACCTCTCTTCTTTAGTGCCTTTCAACTACCTGCATATCTTCAAGTAGAGGTAGAGCCCCATGAGCTTCTCCCTTCAGCATCTGTTAACTGCTGGTAAATCCTCAAGGACTTGTGGGGCCTTATAAGCTTCTTCTCTGACTTAAGCTTTTAAATTGTTGTTCTTCTTTGACACCCGTAAGTCTCTTTCATTCTGAGGACTGATGATTCCAATTATTTTTTCCTATTTATTCTTTATATATTACTTCTCATCCATTATCTCCAATTTTATTCAATGGAATTCCTATTTTTTAAAATAATTTATTGAGAATTTCATTATGCATATAAGGCGTTTTGATCAAATCCATACCCACTCCTTCCTGCCAACTCCTCCCATATCTTCTCATCACTTTTTTCTGATAACTTCATGTACACTTTCTTCTTCTTTTATTTTTTATTGGACTTTTTACTACTTTAACATTCCCTCCTCTGAAGACGTAGCCCTAAAATCTTTTAAGGATTAAAGTCTCCAAACACTTTTGACATTATTGGCCTTTGGAACAGAGTATGTTACTAAGAGGCCCAAGGACATTGTGAGTTTTAGCCAAGAAACTGGCTACTTTTCTCTGGGGTCTTTTTACCCTAACTGCCTAACCAATTCTTACCTCCTATTCTTATCACACCATCCTCTGAAGATGTTACCCAAGTTGCAGATAGGGAATTGGGATGCATACCTCTCTGGGTTCTTCCATGCAGAACAGGGATGCAGAGTAAGGTAATTGGGGTACCTCTTCAGTTGGTCTATCTAAAAGACTCCCAAATTGCATAACTTTCATCTGGGGGGGGGAGCGGAGAAAGTCCTTGACTGGTGAATAGGAGATGTGAAGGAGAAGTAAAGGCAAGAGTAGTTAGCATTACAAGTTCGAGACAGGAAACTAGAAAAAAGTCAGAACAGGGCAATTTTCAAATGTTCATGTGAGAGTCAATTGGATTTTCTTGACAAGGGTTTCCAAAAGCATTCTTCAATTGGGTTCCTCCTCAATTTTCTTTTTGCTTCCAAGGCTGAACTCTAGAGTGATGGATTCAGGATTTGCTCTCAGGTATTTTGATAGGGGTTGGAGTGGTTAGAATCAATGTCAGTTCCCTCTCAAAGGCTTCTAGATAGGGGGAGAAAACAAATTTATCCATCATTTTGGAGCAACAGCATGTTGTCTCCCTTAGCTATGGATGGGCACTACAGCATTGCAGACCAAGATTTGAAGTCTTACATTTGAGCAGCACTCTCTGATTAGGAACAAAATCACCAATGAGAAATATTTGTCTAAATAACTTATTATATGGACTTAAGCCTAATGTCTGGGAAGTGTAATCCCTTGAACTCTTAAAGAAATATACTGATATCTTTACTCTTTGGTTATACTTTCCTCTAGGGTGATTAAGAGCATACATGGCCAAATAAATCCATTTTTACACTTAAGGCCAATGACTGAGGATCTGTTTCTCAGGTGCCTTGTGGGCTTGGGAGCAGACCCTGGCTGCTTTCTTTTACCAGTTCCATCTATGTGAATATAAGTCAAAGGTCCTACTTGACCATGGCTGGATTCACTTGGAAGCATAGAGGAAATGTTTTCTCTGTGTTGACCCTCCTCTTTGTAGACTGGACACTGGTTCAAGTCCATCTCGTGGGGTCTCCATGGCCTCCCTGAATAATAGGACAGGTGACTCAGAACAGTTACAGGACATTCTGAGAGATGTTCCGTAGTCCCCTGGAACTTATTCGACCTTGGAGGGCAAGGGGCTAAAACTGTCCTTTAAGTCCCTATGACCAGATTAGTATAGGCCTCAAAGTTTGGCTATTAGACATACAATAAAGTTAGTTCCATCAGTCTGGTACTTTTAATTACCATGTGGTATGTAGATAAAGCTTGGGTAGAAAACAAAATATTCTCAGATAAACCTTGACCATATATATATATTTCCTTAAACTAGTTGACTAAACTATGACCTTAGGACTTTTAAGATTATGTGTGTATTATTTTTGTCTCATCCCTTATATATCATAACAAACCTACGCAGATCTTCATCACTAGCTTAGTGATTCATTCATATCCATTCCCATATCCTTTTAACATGTTTTACATTCTCATTTTCATTCTTTCCTTTTTTAGAAAAATAATTATGAGATATAGTAGCATTAACAAATAAATTTTCCATCTGTTTTGAAAATTCTTTTCCTGGGAATACTAAGCAATGCTTATTCCCTTTTAAGTTTCTAATGTCAAGCCAATGTTTGGTTAAAGTTTTACTGGGGGAACCAGTGAATTTACTGAGCTTACTTACAGAGATGACTGAGGGGTTGCTGAGGTGTATGAGTGACTTGAGGGTATGTATACTGGAAAGCTTTTGCTCAGCATGTGTCAAGTTTTCTCTCCCTAGCCTTCACCAGATTTTATTCTTTAGCCCTCCTCAAATCCTGGAGACCATGTGTGATTAGGGCCAAATTACATATAGTTGGCTGGGAAGAGTGGCTGGATATTCCGGTGAGGGTACAATGACCCTGCTTTCTCCCCCCTTTAATGAAGGAGCACAACCATCAACAAGCCCAATTGTAATGATGTTTAGCAATCAGGCTCAGCTGAAGTCGTGATGATGGTAGATATTTCATGCAGAAGGGAATGCTGTATAGCATCATCTTACTAAAAGGACCCAGAATTTAAAAGGATTTGGTGCTAGGGTCCACATATGAGGAAGAACATACATTGTTTGTTTTTCTGAGCCCATGTTACTTCACTTAGTATAACAGTTTCTAGATCCATCCATTTACCTGCAAATTTCATTATTTCATCTTTCTTTACTGCAGAATCGAACTCCATTGTGTAAATATACCACATTTTTGTTAATCACTCATCAGTTGAAGGGTATTTAGGTTGCTTCCAGCTCTTAGTTACTATGAAAAGAGCAGCAACAAACATGGTTATACAAGTGTCTCTACAACAGAATGAGTCCTTTGGGTATATGCCAAGATGTGGTATAACAAAGTCATATGATAGGTTTGTTTTTAGTGTTTTAAGAGTTCTCCACACTATTTACAATAGGGGTTACATGAGTTTGCAATCCTACCAGCAGTGAATAAGTGTTCCCCTTTCTCCACATCCTTGCCAGCATTTGGTATAATTTGTTCTCTTGATCCTAGCCAGTCTGATTGTGATAAGGTGCTACTTTAGGGTGGTTTGAATTTGCATTTCCCTACTTACTAACGATGTTGAACACTTTTTGGGATGTTTCTTAGCCATCTTTATTTCCTCCTTTGAGAACTCTGTTTAGATCTTTAGCCCATCTTTTCACTGGGTCATTTGGTTTCTTGATTCTTTGTTTTTTGAGTTCTTTATATATTCTGGATGTTAAACCTCTCTCAGATGTGTCACTGGTAAAGATTTTTTTCCCATTATGTGGATTTTCTCTTCATTTTTTTGATTGTTTCTTTTGCTGTACAGAAGCTTATTTGTTTAATCAGGTCCTGCTTATTGATTGCTGACCTTAATTCCTGAACAATTTCTGTCTGATTTAGAAAATCCTTTCCTACACCTATATCTTCTATGTAACTGCCAATATTTTCTTCTAATAGTTTCAGACTTTCCAGTTTCACATTGAGATCTTTGATCTATTTGGAGTTGACTTTTGTACAAGTGAAAGATAAGGATCTAGTTTCTTTCTTCTACAGGTGGAGATGAAGTTTTGACATCACCATTTGTTGAAGATGCTGTCTTTCCTCCATTGTGTGTTCTTGGCATCTTTATCAAATATCACGTGGCTGAAATTGCATGTACTCGGGTTTGGGTCTTCAGTTATATTCCATTGATCTATGTATATATTTTTGTGCCAGTACCATGCTGTTTTTTTGACTATAGTTCTGTAGTATACTTTGAGAACTTGTATAGTAATCTGCCCAGATCTGCTCTTTGTACTCAGGGTTGCTTTGGCTATCTGGGGTCTTTTGTGCTTCCATATGAATTTAAGGACTTTTTTTTTCTAATTCTGTGAAGTATGCCATGGGGATTTTGACTGGGATTGCATTGAATCTATAAATGGCTTTTGGTAGGATGGTCATTTTCACAATACTAATTCTTCCATTCCATGCGCATGGGAAGTCCTTCCATCTCCTGGTATCTTCCTCAGTCTCTTTCTTTAAGGATTTCATTGTAGAGATTTTTGTGTCTTTGGTCAGGTTTATTTCAAGATTTTTTTTGAAGCAATTGTGAATAGGAGCATTTTGCTTTACTTTCTCCAGTTGCTTGTTATTGGTATATAGAAAGGTTACTGATTTTTGTAAGTTGATTTTGTAACTTGGCACTTTGTTGAAAGTAGTGGTTATTTCTAGCAGTTTTCTGGTGGGATTTTTTTGGATCTCTTATGTTTAATATAATATCATCTGCAAATAGCGATATTTTGA
>NW_008355642.1:450142-472544 GCF_000622305.1 Nannospalax galili
TTACTCTTTTAATTTCCTTCTCCTGTCTTATTGCTCTAGCAAGAGTTTCAAGCATTATGTTGAAAAGGAGTGGAGATAGTGGACATCCTCCTCTGGTTCCTGATTTTAATGGGAATGCTTCCATTTTTTCTCCAGTTAGAATGATATTAGCTGTGGGTTTGTTGTATATAGCTTTAATTATGTTGGGGTATGTTTCCTCCAGTTCAGTTCCCTCTAGGACTTTGAACATAACTCCATTCTGAATTTTGTCAAAAGCCTTTTCTGCATCTATTGAGATGACAATATGGTTTTTGTCTTTGAGTCCATTTATATGATTAATGATGTTTATTGCCTTGCGTGCATTGAACCATCCTTGCATCTGTGGAATAAAGCCTACTTGATCATGGTGAATGATCTTTTTGATGTACATCTGTATGCAGTTTGCAAGTATTTTGTTGAGAATTTTTGCATCTATGTTCATTAAGGATATGGGTCTATAGTTTTCTTTTTTGGTTGTGTCTTTACCCAGTTTGAGTATTAGAGTGATGCTGGCTTCATAGAAAGAACTTGGGAGTACTCCCTCTCTATCATTTTGAATAATTTAAGTAGTATTTGGTTGGAGGTCTTCTTTTAATGTCTGGTACAATTCTGCTTTAAATCCATGTGGGCCTGGGCTTTTTTTAGTTGGGAAGCTTTGTATTATTGTTTCAATTTCCTTATGTGTTATGGGTTTGTTTATACTGTTGATCTCTTCTTGGTTTAACTTTGATGGTTCCCATGATTTTAGATATCCATCCATTTCTTTTAGATTTTCAAACTTAGTGGAGTATAGGTTTTTAAAATATTCCCTTATAATTATCTGAATCTTTTGGGTGTCTATTGTGATTTTTCCCTTTTGTCTCTGATTTTGTTGATTTGGATTTGCTTGCTCTTTCTTTTGGTTCACTGGGCTAACAGTCTGTCTATCTTCTTTACCTTTTCAAAGAACCAGCTCTCAGATGCATTGATTCTTTGTATTTTTTCTTTGTTTCTATTTCATTAATTTCTGCTATGATTTTTGTTATTTCTTCTCTTCTGCTAGGTTTTGGTTTCATTTGTTCTTGCCTTTCCAGAGTCTTTAGTTGCAGTGCCATTTATTTTGGCTCTTTCTAATTTTTAATGTAGACCTATAAAATTCCCTCTTAGGACAGCTTTTAAAGTGTGTCAGAGGTTGTGTTGTCTTGTATTGTCCTTTTCATTGAATTCCAGGAAGTCTTTTAGTTCTTTCTTAATTTCTCCGTTGACCCACTCATTGTTTAGGAGTGAGTTGTTTAATCATCATGAATTTGTGCAGTGACCAAGGTTTTGTCCAGTGTTGATTTTGAGCTTTATTGCATTGTGGTTCAATAAAATACATGGAATTATTTCAATTTTTTTTGTATTTGTTGAAGTTTGTTTTGTGGCCCTGTAGGTGGTCAGTTTTTGAAAAAGTTCCATAGGGTGCTGAGTAGAAAGTGTATTTTTGGTGCTTGGGTGGAATATTTGAAAGATGTCTGTTAGGTTTATTTGATGCATGTTATCTTTTAGTCAGATATCTCTCCACTTATTCTTTGTCCAATTGACCTAATGGAGACAGTGGGATATTGAAGTCCCCTACTATTACTGAGTTGGGCTTAATCTGTGTCTTAAAGTCCTGTAGTGTTGTTTTTATGAACTTGGGTGCACCAGAGTTTGGTGCATATATGTTAAGGATTTTAATATCTTCTTGGTTAATTGTTCCTTTAATCAGAATGAAGTGACCCTCCTTATCTCTTCTGATTAGTTTTACATTGAAGTCCATTTTGTCAGATATTATAATTTCAACCCCTACTTGTTTCTTAGTGTCATTTGCTTGGAATATTCTTTTCCATCCTTGTTCCTTAAGGTAGTGTCTGTCCTTGAAGGTGAAATGAATTTCTTGTAGACCACAAAGGGATGGATTTTGTTTCTAATCCATTCACTTAGTTTGTGTCTTTTGACTGAGGAGTTCAGTCCATTGATATTCAAGGTTATTTTTGAAAGATGTATATTGGTTATCATCATTTTATTTTTATTTTATGTGTACGCATGTGTTGCCTGTGTGTAGGTAAATGCACCTGTGTCATGCAGTGCCCATAGAGGACAGAAAAGGCTGTTGGATCCCCAGAATTGGAGTTACAGAAAGTTGTTAGCTTCCATGTCTGTGCTGGGATTCGAACCCAGGTCTTCTGCAAGAAAAACCAGTGTTCTTAACTGCTGAGCCATCTCTCCAATCAGTTACTGTCATTTTGATTGCTGTTTGTGTTCTTTGTCTAATTTTGTGTTTTCTCAATTATACCTTTATTTATTTTCTTTCATTGTCCCTGGGGTATAGTTGTTTCTCTCCCTGCTCTCAGTATTCAAGGATTCTTTGAAGGGCTGGTTTTGTAGGCATGTATTCTTTCAGGCTATTCATGTCATGTAAGATGTTTCTTTCCCTCTCAACTATAATAGACATTTTTGCTGTGTAAAGTATTCTGGGTTGGCCTCTATGGTCATTTAGAACTGGAAATACCTTGGTCCAGGCTCTTCTGGCTTCATAGTTTGCATTGATAAGTCAGCTGTAATTCTGATGGGCTTTTCTTTATATGTGTCTTGTTTTTACTATGATATGTCGTGGCGAGTTTCTTTTCTGATCCTGTGTATTTGGTGTTCCATGTGCTTCCTGTATTTGTATGGGAATGTCTTTCCTTAATTTTGGGAAATTCTATACAACAATCCTGTTTAAGATCTGGTCAATACCATTAACCTGGAATTCTTCTCCTTCCTCTATGTCTATGATACATAGATTTGGTCTTTTCATCGTGTCCTACATCTCTTGCATATTCCATTCCTGTGTTTCTAAAAATTTTCCATAATCTTTGCTTGAGTGGTCCAATTCTTCAACTTTAAATTTCAGTGTTTGTATTCTCTTTTCCATTTCAATCATTTTAGTGGTGAGGCTTTTCTCCTGTTGTTTCAAGTTGTCTTATTGAGTTTTTCACTTCCTTCTTCATTTCTGCCTGAATTTTCTTTAATGTGTCTCTTTTGTGAATTCATTCAGAAGTCTATTCCTATCTTCTTTTAGTTGTTTGATTTTTTTGTTCGTGTTTTCTTTAAATTCGATGAATTCCTTGATCATGTTTGTGATTGTTCTTTTAAATTCAGTGTCCTGGGTTATCTCTAGGGTGCTCTCCTTGTAGAACTCTTCTATGGGACTGGTAGAGTTTGGTGGGGACAGTGTTGGCTTTCCGTTTTCTTATTCTTCCATTGTGATTTTGGCATGTGAATTTCTTTTGTTGTTTATGATTCTATTCTATTATGAGAATTAAGACGATGCATATTTCTGTTTGTATTATTGGTGTGCTTCAGTCTTTTCCTTATTGGTATGTAAAGCTGGTTGGTACAGGTTTCATGTTCTCTCAGGTTTTATTTTCAAGGGAACTGATGGCTTCGGATCAGCTATTTGGGGGCACCTACAGAAGTCCAAGTCAGGTTCCAGTCAGGTATACTCAGGTTTCCTTCTAAAGTTTGGACCCTTATTAGTGGGAGCTCAGAGAAAATTTGGGAAGTTCCCTAAAAAGGGGGGGCAATTTTGGGACTCTCAGTCAGTCTGTTGTGTTCTCAGTCCCTATGCCAGAGGAAGGCCAGAACCAGCACTCTCTGGATGTCTGCTGATATCACAGCTCCTGCACAGATGGAGGTTGGAACCCACCCTCTCAGGCTGTCTGATAAGAACTGAGCCTTAAGCTACCAAAGCCAGGTCTGCCTTGGGGCTTTGGGAGGGGCCTCACAAAATCCCAGTTAGGGGGTTGAGTATAGTGCAATTAGGGGAAGCTCACCACCCAGTGGAGGCAGGATCCAGGCTGCTCAGTCCCCTGTGTTCTCAGCCCCTATGCCAAAGGGAGGCCAGGACCCACACTCTCTGGCAGTCTGCTGAGATCCTCAGTGGAATTTCTATTAAACAAATGTGAAAATGACTTGATTGGCTCTTTATGCCTTTTGTCACCTCTCTTTCTTTCCATTCTCTATGCATTAGGCTTGTCCACTGGGTGAATGCCTCAGCTCAGTTTTCTAGCCCACTGATAGAGTCTTCATTTGTGTTCATATAGCTCTTCAGTTCATCTCTTGAAAAATTATTCAATATTTGTGTAATTCACATAATTACATTTACATGTGGGATATTTCAATACATGTGCATACTGTTTAATGTTCAAATAGGGGCAGAATTAGCATATATATCACTTCCAAAATTTACTGTTTCTTCATGGTGAGGACATTCAAAATCCTCTCTTTAAACTTTTGAAATATAAGTTGTTGTTAACTTTAGTTATCTTGCTACATAGTTTCTCCCCAGACTCTTTTTTTCACCTGTTACTTACTTTTGAGGTGCCCTTACGATTTAGTTTACCTGCTTTCATAATTATCTTTTCTTTCATGAATAGTTACTTATCATTCTGAGGTTATTAGTAATAATTTTATATAACTTCTCCTGAGGACTCTCTGGTGAAAATACTTTTGTTTATTGATTATCTCATGGAATTTCTAAGTATTTCGTGAATCTCTCATATGCTAGTGTCTGTTTTGGGGATTTCTTTTCAGACCATTAAATTCTCTTTAGTTATGAAATCTGTTTCAGATAACAGAGGAAACAGACATCGGTGCTGTTTTTAGTAAGGGTGGATGAAATGGAAAACATGCGATAAGGCATATATGTATGCTCTTGATTCGTTATACAGTTCTCCAATCGGCCCAAGTACTACCCTATTTCACTGCTGTAAGTCTCATTGCTTTCACTTGAAGACACATTCCTCAATTATTGCTTACTTATCCATACAGAAGGAAAATGGATAGTATCGATTTCAGTCTTGTCAGTTTTCTGCTATGACAGTGAGTTTCTGTATGACAACTCCGTGGTTTTTTTTTTTTTTTTTACTTTTTAATCATTAATAACTCATTATACTTTTACCATATGTAAGAACACGGGACATGCCCTGAGCTTTGGTTTCTTCCTTTAATTATATGTCTCTTCCCTTCTTGCAATGATTTCTTCCAGTATTTTGCCAACTAAAAATGATTTAAAGTATCACAATATAATGAATAGTTTTGCAACATATACAGTAAGTGAAGAAACTACATATAATGGTGATTCAAGAGACATGTAAGCTTGTTTTTCTATTGCTTAACCAAATTGTAAGGACACTTCCCAGGGTTGATAGGATTACTCTGTGATCATTACGCTCCAGTTTGTCTTTGTTGCTCTGCCATTCTTAGTATCTTATCTTCAGGTCTTGGTGTAATATGAATGCTTGAGCACATATCATGTCATTGACATTTTAGCCAGTAGGAAAGAGAAAAGGTGAAACGGGTATGGTCCTTTCCTCGCTAGGTTCTTATCATAAGTTGTACATCTGATACTTCGTATTATGGGAGTCTAGTAAGTATACTTTATATGAAACATACATAGTGTATGATGCTTTGTAATATGAGATATTTCATTCACCTTTCAAAATAACCCCTATATTACTCTGTTTTATAGATAAAGTCACATAACTTTCTCAAGGTCATGCAACTAACAAAGTATAAAACTGGGATTCCAATTTAGCTATAACCTCGAAATCCACATTACTAGGTTTTTTGTACTTTAACAGTAGCTCCCAACATTGGCTGTATACTAGAATCACCAGAGTAAAATATTCTGCAGCTTAAAACTTAAAAATACTAATGCAGCTGGCTGTGGTGGCACATACCTGTAATCCCAGCCCCTAGGATGTAGGCACAGGAGGATTGAAAGTTTAAGGCCAGCTTGAGTGGCATATGAAGATTCCGTCTCAAACAAATGAACAAACAAATAATCAAAGAAAATCTAAAAAATGCTTATACTTGGGATCCATACTATATTAATTAAATTAAAACTGAAACTATTTTATAAGTTTCTGATCTGATTCTACTGCAAGGCCTCAGTTGAATATGATTGCAGTTTATAAGTTATTTCTCTACTCAAATATGTATTCAAGGAAGTCAGGCTTAGTAGATAGTCCAGACTGTCTCACATTTGTGATTCTTCTGCTCTTGCCTCAGCTTTCTGAGTTCTGGGACTACAAGCATGCACCACCAGGCCTATCTCACATATTTATTAGTTTGATTTTTTTTCTCAATTTAAATTAAGTATGAAATAAAACATGTTGTATATATTCTCAAACTTTTTTTCTAACTACACAGACATGTAAAATGCAGAATGCAAGCAATCAGATGTTCAGGAAAACAATGGCATTTATAAAAAGTAGAAAAGAAGAAAAATATATAAAATATTAAAAACTGTGTAAATTTAGAAATTAATCTATCAAGAGGGGCCAGTGAGATGATTCAATGTGTAAAGAGCACTTGTTAATGCATATAGAAGTAGGAGGACTGACTCCACAAAGTTGTCCTCTTCTAACATCACACACACTGTGACATATGAGCTCTCATATTCATATCATGAACACAGAGAGAGAGAGAGAAGGAGGGAGAGAGAGAGAGAGGAATAATAAATCTATAAGCAAAAAGTTTAAAAATTAACCTATAAAATCAAGCTCACTAATAAACCAAAGATAAAAATCAGATGTTTATATCAATTAATACAGGAAAGGCTTTTGATAAAATCCAAGAGTTATTCATAATTTTTAAAAGAAAATGATAGAAATAAAGGGCTTGTTCAAGTAGCTAGATGATATTTATAACAAAATTCCCTTATAGCAAACATCATACATAAGTGGTAAAGGCTCAAAGTTCTGGGGCTGGAAGAGGATCTAGATTTGATTCCCAGCACCCACATAGCAGCTATCAATCGTTTATAACTCCAATTCCAGAGAATCTAATGCCCTCTTATAACCTATAGGGCAATGCACTACATGGGTGCATTTACATGCATGTAAGCAATACAGTCATACATGCAAAATAAAAATAATAAATAAAATATAGATAGGCCAGGCCTGGTGGTGCATGCTTGTAGTCCCAGCACTCAGAAAGCTGAGGCAAGAGTAGACGAGTCACAAATGTAAGACAGTCTGGACAGTCTTGGTATAAACCAAGTCTGTTTTCCCTGAAAAAGACATACATATTTGAGTAGAGAAATAATTCAGGAGCTGCAATCATATTCAATCCAGGCTTTGCAATAGAGTCAGATCAGAAACTTACAAAATGCTTCCAATTTAAATTTAATTATATGGTGATTTAAATGAGAAATGTCCCCCACAGGTATTTTAACACTTGATCCTCACTTGGTGGCAGTCTTTGGAAAGTTTATGGAATATTTAATGAGGTACAGCCTTGCTGGAGGAAATTTGCAGGGGGTTCACCTTGAGAGAATTTGTGGTTCCCTCTCTCTGCTCATGTTTGCAGTTGAAGATGTGATTTCTCAGCTTCTTTCTCAGGCTGCCTGCTGCCATGACTTTCTTGACATCATGAACTCCTCCTGGAACCATAAACAAAAGGCCTCCCCCATATCGGTGTGCCACAGTGTTTTATCACAGGAACAGAAAAGTAACTAATATAATGTATAAAATCAACATACATAAATCAACTGAGTTTCTATATTTTAACAATAGATGTGTGTAAAAAAATTTTAACTATGACACTATTTACAATACTAACATTTATGTGCAAATTTAGCAAAACATATACAGATACTATATAATGAAAATTACAAAACGCCAAGGAAATAGATTTAAAATGACCTACATAAATGGAGAGACATACTATAATGTCTTACTTCATTTTTCTGTTGGTGGTATAAAACTGACAAAAGCAACTTAAGAGAGAATGTTTATTTCACTTTACAGTTCAAGGTGTAGTCCATCATGTTGGGGAAGGCAAGGTTGTAGGAGCTTGAAGCAGCTAGTGATATTACACTTATAGTCAAGAAAGAAAGAGCAATAGTCTCATCTCCCAGGTGATTATAGATTCTGTCAAATTGACAACACTGACCATTGCACATATCTTGTATATGACAAGAAAGACTGGAAGGAGTATAATAAATCTGTCATATAGCCTAACTATGATTACTATAAAAAATCAGCAATATTTTATGTAGACAAGATTATTATAAAATTTATGCAGAGAATCAAAAGACCAATAACAGCTAAATATTTTTTAGAAATCAAATGAGAGAAATCAGTCTACTTGATTTCAAAATATTAAATAGACATAGTAATCAAAACTGCTTGACATCAGAGGATGTACATATGCATAGATCTATGGAACACAAAAGAGAAAAAAATAAACCCACACCAATACACCCAAGTAGTAATTATACTTATTTTGGGGATGTATTATGATCCTTTAATCCATATACAATGCGTATAATATCAAATCAAGATAATAGCATTCCACTGCCTCAAATATTTATCATTTTGTTGTGTTGAGTACAGTATACATCTCCCTTTTTAGTTATTTAGAAGTACCTAAGAAATTGTTAGGCTAGAAAGGTGGCTCAGTGGGTAAACAAGTAAATGTACTTCCCACCAAGCCTGAACACTTGAGTTCAATCCCCAGGATCCCAACTCCTGCAAGTTGTTCTATGACTTCCACATGCATACCATGACATACACATGTATATACACATACACACACAAATAAGTGAATAAATACAATTAAAAACTACTTTAGAATAGAAGTCATTATAAGCAGCAAAAGAAAAATTTTAAAGTTATCTATAAGGATACCCCTTTAGAATTAGACTAGCATATTTCTCAAAAGAAACCTTACAAGACAGGGGAGAATAGGATGATGCCTCAAGAGTGCTGAAGGGAAGTACCTACCAGCCAAGAATACTATACAGAACAAAGCTATCTTTTAAAATGAATGACAAACTCTTTTAAAAATAAGGAAAAATCGGCAGATTTTATCACTACTGGATGGGCCTTACAGAATTGCTTAAGGGAGTCTCACATTTGAAAATGAAGGGGAAATACCTGCAGTTCTGAGAACATACAGTATAAAAACTCAGTGGTTGAACAGATATATAAATGGGAAAGAAAAGAATCAAACTTTACTAATATAGAAAAGGAGCAAACCAAAAAAAAAAAAAGCAGCGAGAGGAAGAAAGGAGTATATTCAAAAATATCGAGAAAACGCTGAAAAAAAATGACAGGAAGAAGTTCTTACCTGTTAATAACAACACTGAGAGAAATCATATTAACTTTCTCAAATAAAAGATAGAGTTGAATGGATTTTTTAAAGGCTCATATATATGCTGCTTATAAGAAATACACTATACTGGTAAGGACACACAGGCTGAAAGTGAAAGGATGGAAAAAGACGTTCCACACAAATGGAAACAAAAAACATGTAGGAAGCACTTGCCAAAGTAAGTAGCAAGTACTCATATTAGATAAAATAGACTTTAAGTTACATACTGGGAAAACTGAGAAAATGTTTTTATATGACAAAAGCACTGATTCGACAAGAGGAAATCACAATCATAAATACACTGTGCTCAAATATAAAAAGCAAATATTAGAGCTACGAGGAGAAACAGACTCTTAGCACAAAAATGGCTGGGGATTTTCATAAGCCAATTTAACCAATAGCTAGATTGTCTAGACAAAAACATCAACAAGGAAACAGAATTAATCTATATTATAGGCCTAATCAAACAGACATGTATAGAACATTTCATCCAAGAACTATAAAGTGAAGTCTCTTCATCGGCATGAGAAATACTCTATTGGATAAGCCAAAAGGTGGGCCACAAGACAACTCCCCAAAATTTCAAAACAGTCTTTCTGCTTGCCCCCTGGCCTGCATTCACAATGGTCCCTGAGCCCTGGTGGCAGAGGTTTAATATAGGAGTCTTATCCAGGGACATGAACTCTGCAGTCTCTTATTCTCTACATTGTGGCCAGTGTGGCTTTCTGTGTTAATCATCATCTGTTGCACGAAGAAACTTTGCTGGTGAGAGCTGAGAGGTGCATTAATAACCTCTCTGCCCCCTGTTCCATGAGTGTTAGGAGTAGAGTTTTAATGGTAGACGTGTTACTTGGAGCTGGGCCTCTCACACTTATTCTCTGCATTTGACAAGTTATGGAACTCTGTAATAGCTTCCATCTGTTGCAAAATGAAACTTTTTAGGTGAATGGTGAATGGTCTGTAAATATAAGGATACATATTTAGAATACAGTAAGAAGTTATGTTGGTTTAGGGAGATGACAAAAGTAGGTTTTTCTCTAGGGTCTATGACCTTTCCAATCATGTGCACTTGACTATGTTTATAGGACCACGCATGAATTCACTCCCATTGAGCTGGACTTAAGTCCAGTTAGACAGCTGTTGATTACCTTAAGGCAAGGGTGCCACTAATGCACCAATAGTAAAAGTTTTCCGGGAAGCCAGGAACTTGCTCATACAAACTTACAGCAATGGTGACAGCATGCATAAGACCTGTGCAAACTCAAACCAGAAAAAAAAAAAAACAGAATAGAAGTGGGGAAATGGGAAGCTCCAATCTTAGGTGAGGAACTATTGGAAACTTATAACTCCTGGATGATAGAGAGTTAGTCTTTGTTAAGGAGTGATGCTAGATAGATTGACCAGGCTCCAGTGGACACAACAAGGGACATTTGGAAACACAAATTTGAATGGATAGGCTTTAATATATATGACAGAATGCATGAAACCTGGCAGATGGGGGTATGGGGTACAGATGTGGAGGCATCCTAAATATGATCAAGATGTATTGTATGAAATGCGCAAAAATTCAGTACAAAATTTAAAATTAGAAAATTAAGAATTAGAAAATTAAATGAAAAAATTTTTTAAAGGGCCAGAGAGATGGCTGCTCTTTCAGAGGACCAGAGTTCAATCCCTAGTACTCCCATGGCAGCTAACAACTATCTGTAACCAAGTTCCAGGGGATTCATAGTCTCTTCTGCACTGCACAGACATTGCAAGGCACAGGTGCACTTATATTCACTCAAATAAAATATTCATACACATAAAATAAAAATAAGCAAACAAAATTTTTTTAAAAATCAAAACACCCTAGTTGCTTTATGTATCTTCTTTGCTTATAACTAGATGAAATTGGAAGTCAATAACAAGAGGAACTTCAGAAACTGAAGAAATAAATGAAAAGGAAACAACATGCTCCTGAATGACCAAGGGATAGCAAAGAAATCAAAAGGGAAATTGAAATTCTTGGCAAATGAAAGTGTAAGTACAGCATACCCAAGTGTACACATGATTTGGATATGGTTTGAGTCAGCTCTCTAGGGTTTCCTGTAGAAGTTTGATCCTCAGTGTGGGGAAGATGGGAAGTGGTAGAACTTTTAAGAGATAAAAATCTTGAAAAGCAATAAATGCCAAAGGAGTTAGGCCATTGGAGACTGTTCTAGTTGGGTTTCTGTTGCTATGGTAAATACCATTACCAATAGCAACTTGAGGAAGAAAGGTTTTATTTCATCTTATAGATAACAGTCCATCAATGAGGGAAGTCAATGCAGGAAGTCAAGTCAAGGCAGAAACTTGAAACAGAAACATGGATGAATGTTGCTTACTTGCTTTTCTGGCACGTTCTATTGGCTTTTTTATTCAGTCACATCCAACCTGTGTAGAGATGACACAGCCCACAATGGGCTGCAATCTGCTG
This sequence comes from Nannospalax galili, assembly GCF_000622305.1. Classification (NCBI taxonomy): domain Eukaryota; kingdom Metazoa; phylum Chordata; class Mammalia; order Rodentia; family Spalacidae; genus Nannospalax; species Nannospalax galili. The sequence continues at coordinate 461,766 of NW_008355642.1, forward strand.
CATCAAATATCAGTTAATAAAATGCCTCAAAGTCATGGTCCCAAGCTAATCTGATCTAGGAATTTCTTCAGTTGAGGTTCTGTCTTCCCAAGGGATTCTAAATTTGTGTCAATCTGACACTTGAAGCTAATTATGACAGGGATGCTACCTTCAGAAAAGATTAACACTGGTCAGAAAATGAGTTTGTTCTCATGAAGGTGAGCTATAAAATGATTAGGCCAGGCTCTTTAATTCCTTGAGGGCTTCCTGTATTGCCATGTAACTTTTTCCCTTGCACACATTTATGCTATGATGTAAACTACCAGGCTGTGTTTCATCTAGGAGTTCCCTCACTAAAGCCAAGCCAATTCTAATGTTATGCTCTTAGATTCCCAAAACTATGTGCTATATAATTCTTTTTTCTTTGTAAGTAATAAAATCCAAGTATTAATAATAACAATATGGACTAACACCACATGTGACACAGCAAAAATCAGTATTAAGCAGGAAGTTTATAGCAATATATTTCTACATAAAATATATTATAGGTAACCTAACAACTTAAAAATCTTGAAAAGCAATAAATGCCAAACTCCAAGTTAACAAAAGGAAAGAGACAATAAAAGCTAGAGAGAAGATCAATGAAATTGAACCTAAAAATGTAAAATACCAGCAAAACAAAAATCTGTTTGTTTGAAAAGATGTACAAAATTACAAAATCCTGGTGGGGGTTGGATCAGCAGGTGCTAAGGGAGGAGTGGAGAGTGAATATGATAAAAATACATTGTATGAAATTCTCAAAGAATTAATTAAAATGTTATATTAAAGTATGTACACATGCATTATTAAAAGAGACCAAAATTAATTCCCTTAAAGCATGGGGATATTGCCCAGACTAGAAACCATAAGCTAGCAAAGTAAAAACCCAGTGACAGGAATAGATTCCCTCTTTTGACACTGTTGATCAGGGATTCCATAGGCCCTCAAACAATACTGGCCACTTCCCATACTCTTGGTTACCCACCAGAAATTCGCCATAAGATCCTAATCTTGAAGATAGTACATACATGAACTGGAGAACAAACAAGGAAAAATCAAGCTGGTACTGATTTCAAAGCTAGCTACTAACTAGCTTTCATAGTGCTGTAAGATACTATGTATTCTACAAGAAGAAAACAACTTAATCAAAAATCTTACCCAGCTTTGAATTCTGTGAGCTACAACAATTGATCTGGCAAGATACGATCACTGGTGCAATAGCACATGAATATTATGGGAGTAACCACTTTCTAACTGGATTTAAAGTCTTCTTCAAATAAGATTATGTCCATACCTGACATTGGAGTCAGGCCTAGGAACCTTTAGCTAGACAGGTTACAGGCCATAGAGGAAAACCCAATACTACAATTCTGCAAAATAGATATAATATTAAATTGATTCCTTATGACTTATTGTTATGTCCATAGATAACAATAAGATAGGTATCTCTCAACTGTTAAATCCATAGAAAACAATAAGATAGATATCTCTCAGCTCTCATCAGAAAAGCTTCCTTAGGCAGCAGATGGTGATTAACACAGATACCCAAAACTGGCCAACATAATAAGAATAAGAGGCTGCAGAGTAATCATCCCAGAACAAGACACCTATATCAAACTTCTGATTCCCAAGGCTCAGGAATCACTGTGGAAGTGGGAGTAGAAAGACTGTAAGCCAGAGGAGATGGATGACTATAGGGAAACAGAATTTTTCAGACAATTTATCAGCTACTCATATAAACTCACAGTAATGGTGCCAACATGCACAAGTGCCGCATAAGCTCAAGCCAGACAAAAATCTCACCATGGTGATAGGGGAGAACCCCTAACCCTACCTGAGAAACTATGGGCAATTGATGGAGGGTGAATACATATCATTTAAGGGTGAGACTCTTAGTAGTTCAACCAGGCTTCAGTAGATGGACCCATACTGAAGGGCGATTGGGAACACATGTTTGACTCTCTCTCTCTCTCTCTCTCTCTCTCTCTCTCTCTCTCATGTGTGTGATAATAGAGTGCATGAAATTGGGTGGAGGGTAGTAGGGGGTGCAGATTGGGGAAAGGATTTAAATTCGATCAAAATTTATTGTATGAATTTTGCAAAAATTCAATTAAAAAACTTTTAAGAATTATTGGGCCTGTGAGACGGTTCCACAAGTAAAAGCACATTTTGTATAAGCCTGATGACCTGAGTGAGATCCCTGGAATACATGATGGAAGGAGAGAACCAACTCTTAAATGTTGACACAAATAATAATAATAATAATAATAAGTAATGAAAAAATTAAATATGCTTGGTTAGACTAAGAAAAAAGAGAAAAAATAAGAGACGATCAAAATTAAAAAGATGATTATGAAGAACTAATTGTCAGCATATTGGAAAACCCTGAAGAATGAGTAAAGTCCTGAATCTGTTTATCTCCAGCAAGATTGAACCATGAAGAAATAGAAAACACAAACAGGACAGTAACAAACAACAAAACTGAATCACTAATGAAAAGTTTCCCAACAAAAGAAATCCAATATTGGAAGTCTTCACTGCTGTTAGAAAACCACTACCAATTCTTCATTGTTGTAAGTAATTCAAAAGAAAGTCATTTTCCCAAATTCATTTTACAGAGATAGCATTACTCAACTATTAGAACCAGGGGAAGACATACACAGATAAACACACACACACACACACACACACACACACACACACACACACTCAAAGTCAGGGATTACAGACGTTGATCAAAGTAGATACAAAGATTCTCAATAAAATAATAACAAACCAAGTTAAACTGTACATCGAATAGATTACACAGCCTGGGAATGGAATTTATCCTGAAAATGAGAGGGTATTTTAACACATCCACATCAATAAGCACAATATATCACATCAGCAGAACAAAATCCACAAGATGACCTCCACAGATACAGAAAATGGATGTGATTAAAAATATTGCTTTATGCTCTACTTCCCTGGGCCTGTATGACCTGCAGGCCTCTCTCCTGGGTAAGTCCATTGGACTCTCCACACCTTAACTCCCCCAGCCTAATTCACACTCCCATCATCCCCCCTGTCTCTCCTCCTAGCCTGGGTGCTGTCCCATTCCTTATCTTTGCACCCTAGACACTGGGGGAACCACCACTGCTTCCTGATCCTTAGCATCCAGACCAATCCAGTTCCTTCTCGTGGTCCCCAGGAGCCCTCTGGGCCTGGTCCTGCCCGCACCTCCCTCTTCTTCCTTGGGCTGCATGGCCCGCCAGCCTCTTACCTGGACACCAGGGCTGACTTCTCAGCCCAGAACCACCACTGCTTCCTGATCCTTTGCATCCAGACAAACCCAGTTCCCACTCATGGACCTCTGGAGCCCTGTGGGCCTGGTCCCACCCTCACCTCCCTCTGCTCCATTGGGCTTCACAACCCACCAGCCTCTTTCCTGGACACTATGGATGACCTCTCTGCTTCCTGATCCTTTGCATTCAGACCACCCAGTTCCTCCCTGCAATCCCCAGGAGTCCTTGGGTTCTCTTCCCGCCCCCATCTCCCTTTGAATCTCTGGGTGGCATGGCCATCAGCTGCCGGAGACCAGCATCTTTCCTGGGCCCTGTTCCCAGGCCAGTCCAACCCCCAAATTCCTGAGGACAACATCTTTCCTGGAGAGATCCAGACTTTAGGAGAAAGCCTGAGAGCATCTGATCCTCATCTGATTTGGGCCTCTGTGGGAACTCCTGAAGACAAAAGCAATCTGGCCACTCCAATACAAAATCAAAGGAGAGAATGGGAAACTTAGACAAATGAGATTTCCATGCCCCAAAAGTAAACCACAAAGGCACATATAGTTTACAAAAAGAAGCAGACCTAAACTCGAAAGCCTGAGTCTCACACAAGAATCAGAAACTACAAAAGAAATTCACATGTCAAAACATAGAGAACAAATGATAACATGCAAAACCAAAATAACATATCCCCACCAAATACCAATAGTCCTCTAGAGGAGTACAATGAGAACCCCCTAGAGATAATGCAGGACATGGAACTCAAAAGACCAATTATACACATGATAAAAGCAGTGAATATAAAGAACACAGAAACAAGGAAATCAAAGAACTGAAGGAAGATAGGAATAAACTTTTGAATGAATTCAGAAAAGAGCTAGAAATATTGAAGACTACTCAGGCTACAATGAAGAAGGATGTGAAATACTCTGTAAGCCAATTAGAAACAACAGGAGAAAGCCTTGCCACTAGAATGAATGAAATGGAAAACAGAGAATCAAGACTGGAAGATAAAGTGGGAAAACTAGACCACTCAAGCATACATTATGAAAAATTTAAGAAATCACAAGAATGGAATATGCCAGAATTGTGTGACACCATAAAAAGACCAAAATTACAAATCATAGGCATACAAGAAGGAGAAGAATCCCAAGATAATGGGATGGACCAGATCTTCAACAGAATTGTAGAAGAAAATTTCCCAAAATTAAAGAAAGGCATACCCATACAAATACAGGAAGCATATAGAACAGCAAACAGGACAAGAAAAGAAACTCTCCACTGCACATCATAGTAAAAATACTAAACATATGGAAAAAAAGGAGACAGTACTGAAAGCTGCAAAAGAGAAACAATAAGTCACATATAAAGGAAAATGCATCAGGATTACAGCTGACTTTTCAGTGCAAACTATGAATGCCAAAAGAGCCTGGACCAAAGTATTCCCCATTTTAAATGACCACAGATGCCAACCCAGATTACTTTACCCAGCCAAAATGTCTATTATAGTCGAAGGGAAAAGAAAAATCTTCCATGACATAAATAGGCTGAGGGAATTCATATCCACAAAACCAGGCCTTCAGAGAGTTCTGGAAGCAAAACAAAGAGCTGAAGAAAGGAATGACTATACCCAAGGGGTTGCGGAAAGAAATTCAATGAAGTTATAACTGTGGAAAAGTACAGCTATATCAAGAATGTAAACAGAAATAAAAATGACAGGATTCAATACACATCTTTCATTAATAACTTTAAATATTAATGGACTGAACACCCCAGTCCAAAGACACAGACTATGTGAATGGATTAAGAAACAAAACCCATCTTTTTTTGTCTGCAAGAAACACATCTCATGTTCAAGGACAGGCACTATCTTAAGGTGAAAGGACAGAAAGATATATACCAAGCTAATGGGACTAAGAAATAAAATAGTGTTGCAATTCTAATATCTGCCAAAATAGACTTTAAAATAAATCTAATCAGAAGAGATAAAGAGGGCCACTACATTCTCATCAAAGGAATAATAAAACAAGAAGATATAACAATCATGAATGTATATTCCCCAAACTGTGGTGCACCCAACTTCATTAAAAACAATACTACAGGACTTTAAGACCCAGATTAATTCCAACTCATTAATAGTAGGGGAATTCAATACCCCACTGTCTCCATTAGATATGTCTTTCAGTCTTTTTGAGACATGGTCCCCCTGTAGTCCCAGCTGACCTGGAACTCACTATGTAAACCAGGCTGGTTTTGAACTCACAGAGATCCTCCTGCCTCTGCCTCCCGAGTGTTAGGATTAATGTGTTGGGAGCCAAAAGGCCAGAAGAGAAACATCTTTATGGCTTTGAGAGAAAGACAGCTTTATGGTTTCCTGTAAATCTTTATGGCCTTGAGAAAAAACAGCTTAATGGTTTTCTGTAAGTTTCTATAAGATAGCACTTAGTTAAAGAATGTAGAAAAACAACTTTGTGACCCAGGCTAAGTCAGCCTTGAGAAATGTTTTATGCTCACCATAACAGTTAGCAGATGTTCCTTTAGGATAAGAAATGCCCCTTGAATAACCCTCCCTAGCTATAGCATCCAACAACACCAAGTAGTGTCTTCCCAGCACTTTCCTTCTTCTCACCTCCCCCCCCTTTTCCACTACCAGTATATATGTCTGCTGCTTTCAAATAAAATTTTGGAGCTTGATCAGAACACTGTCTTGCTCCCTTTCTTCGTGTTCCTTGTTTGTCATTCTTTCTAGGACCCCCACTCGTCGTGCCACTGTAGAAGTGTCCTGCGGGTCGGGACAATCTACCAAGTATTTTACCCAAGCACCAAAGGACATAATTTCTACTCAGCATCCAATGGAACCTTTTCCAAAATTGACCATATGCTGGAGTACAAAACAAACCTGTACAAAAAGTTTGAAATAATTCCATGCATTCTATCAGACCACAATGCAACAAAGCTTAAAATCAACATCAGAAGAAGCCCTAGTCACCACATGAGCACATGGAGATTAAACAACACATGCCTGAATGACGAATGGGTCAAAAGAGAAATTAAGAAAGAAATAAAAGTATTCCTGGAACTAAATGAAAAGGACAATACAACACAACAAAAGTCTGGGACATGCTGAAAGCTGTTCTTAGAGGGAAGTTTATAGCTCCAAGTGCCTACACCAAAAAATCGGAAAGAACACAAATAAATGTCTTAACATTGCAACTCAAGATACTTGAAAAGCAATAATAAATGAAACCCAAACCCAGCAGACAAGAAGAAATAACAAAAATCAGGGCAGAAATGAATGAAATCAAAACAAGGAAAAATACAAAGAATCAACGAATCCAAGAGCTATTTCTTTGAAAAGACAAACAAACAAGATTGACAGCCCGCTAGCACAGTTACCCAAATGAAAGAAAGAGCACCTCCAGATCAACAAAATCAGAGATGAAAGGGGAAATATCACACCAGACACCAGAAAGATACAGAACATTGCACGGAAATACTTTAAAAATCTATATGCGACTAAATTTGAAAACCTAAAAGAAATCGACAGATAAATAAAGGCATGGGAACCACCAAAACTAAACCAAGAGGAGATTAACAGCTTAAACAGACCCATAACACAAAAAGATTGAAAGAGTAATACAAAAACTCCCGACTAAAAAAAAGCCCAGAGCCAGATGGATTTACAGCAGAATTCTATCAGACATTTAAAGAAGATCTACATCCAATATTACTTAATTTATTCAAAAAGATAGAAATGGAGGGAGAACTTCCAAATTCCTTCTATGAAGCCAGCATCACTCTAATACCAAAGTAAGGTGAAGATACAACCAAAAAAGAAAACTATAGACCCACATCCAAAAGACCAATAATTGGAAAAGAAGAGATCAAAGTATCCCTTTTTGCAGATATGATATTATATCTAAGGGATGCCAAAAATTCCACCAGAAAAATCCTAGAAATTATTGACACGTTCAGTAAAGTGGCAGGTTACAAAATTAACATACAAAAGTCTGTAGCCTTTACTATACACAAATAACAAACAGAGAAAGAGTACATGGAAACACTCCCCTTCACAATAGCTGCAAAAAAAAAAAATCTCAGAGTAAACCTGAACAAAATATTAATGATCTCTACAATGAAAATTTTAAATCTTTAAAGAGAGAGATTGAGGAAGACATCAGAAGGTGGAAGTTCCTCCCATGCTCATGGATTGGAAGAATTAATATTGTGAATATGACCATCCTACCAAAAGTCATTTATAGATTCAATGCAATATCAATCATAATCTCCATTACATTTTCAACAGAATTGGAAAAAAACATCCTAAGACACTTATGGAAGCACAAAGACCTCAGATATACAAAGCAACCCTGAGCACTAAGAGCAATGCTGGGGGATTACTATACCAGATTTTAAGCTGTATTACAGAGGTATAGTCATAAAAACAACATGATACTGGCACAAAAATACACCCATAGATCGATGGAACAAAACTGAAGACCCAAATATGAGTACATGCAATTTCAGCCACCCGATATTTGACAAAGGGGCCAAGAACATTCACTGGAGGAAAGACAGCATGTTCAGCAAGTGGTGCTGGCAAAACTGGATGTCCACCTGTAGAAGAATGACCTTGCACAAAAGTCAATTCCAAATAGATCAAAGACCTCAATGTGAAGCCTGAAACTCTGAAACTGTTAGAAGAAAACATTGGCAAAAACCTACAAGATATAGGTGTAGGAAAGGATTTTCTAAACTGGAGATCAATTGCTCAGGAAACAAGGTCAAGAATCAAAAAATTGGACCTCATTAAACTAAAAAGCTTCTGTAGATCAAAGGCGAAAACAGGGAAGTGAAGAGAAATCCCTCAGAATGCAAGAAAATCTTCACCAGCAAAACATTGACAGAGTTTTAACATCCGGAATATATAAATAACTCCAAAAAGAGAGAATCAAGACAGGAAGTAACCCAACTAAAAGATGGGCTAAGAAGCTGAACAGAGAGTTCTCAAAAGAAGAAGTAAAGATGGCTAAGAAGCATCTTAAAACATGTCCAACATCACTAGTAATTAGGGAAATGCAAATTTAAACCACTTTAAGGTCATCTTATCCCCCGTCTCAGACTGGCTAAGATCAAGAGAACAAATGATACCAAATGTTGGAGAGGATGTGGGGAAAGGGGACCACTCACCCACTGCTGGTGGGGCTGCAAACTTGTTCAACCCCTACTGAAAACAGTGAGAACTCTTAAAAAAACTACAAATGAACCTACCAATTGATCCAGTTATACCAGTACTTGGCATATACCCAAAGAACTTATCCTATTGTAGAGATACTTGTACATCCATGTTTGTTGCTGCTATTTTCACAATAGCTAAGAGATGGAAGCACCCTAAGTGTCCCTCAATTGACAATTACATAATGAAAATGTGGTATATTTATATGATGGATTTTTACTCAGCAGTAAAGAAAGATGAAATCATGAAACTTGCAGGTAAAGGAATGGAACTAGAAACTGTTATACCAAGTGAAGTGACACAGACTCAGGAAAAAAAATCGACGTGTGTTTTCCCTCATATGTGGATCCTAGAACCAAACCCTGATAAGTGAGTATCCATCCAGATGTAAGTATAGGACCCAGGATAGTGGAAAGGTACCAGGGAGGTAAAGGAAAAGAAAGAACCTGAAAGAGAAGAACAGTAGGAAACAGGCCTTAATAAGGGAGATGTGGATAAAAATTGGGTTAGTGTAAGGGAGGGGGAGGGAAGGGCATACTAGGAACCTAGGGGATAAAGGGGAAGAAGGAGCTCAAGAGAGGTAGGATCGAAGGAGAAGGGTATTATTAAGGGACAAAGGGGGGAATGGGCACACCTTAATTGGGGAAACCATGATGGATGGGTGAGACTATGTGAGAGATAAAAAATGCCTAGCTAGTTTTAAAAACCAGAGGGAACCATATTAGTCCAACAACCTACTGACAAATTATACATAACAGATCAAGAAATATATGTCTAGGCAAGGTTTACCTGAAAACAATTGGTCTTTGTCCGGGATTTATCTACATGGCACACAGTAATAAATTCCCAGACTAGTGGAATTAACCTTCTTGGATGTTTAACAGATATACCTTGAGGCATATACTAATTTGGTCAGAGGGACATAAAGACAGTTTTTTTCTCCTTGCCCTCTTATGTTGACTAGTTCAGGGGACTATGAGCATCTCTCAAAATGTCCTGTAATTGTGGTGGGTCACCTGTCCTCTTGAGCAAGGAGGCTGTGGAGACCCCTCAAGATGGTGTCCAGTCTACAAAGAGGAGGGTCAACACAGAGGAATCATTTCCTCCATGCTTCCAAATGAAGCCAGCCATGGTCGAGTAGGACCTATGACTTATCTTCACCTAGGCGGAACTGGTAAAAGAAAGGGGCCAGGGGCTCCTTCCAAGCCCGTGTGACCCCTTGAGCAACAGATCCTCAAATGACCTTAGGAGTAAAAATAAATTGGTTTACCTGGACCAACTGTGTGGCCTTAAACACCCAAAAAGAAAGTATAGCCAAAGATTAAAGGGGCCAATATAATTTCTTAAGAGTCCATATGCATAGCTAAAGGCTACATAACAAGCAACAATGCCAGATAGGAGATACCTTCTTTTGAGTTGTTGGCCAGGGTGTCCCAAGGGACTCCCAGATAGTAACCCAGCATAGAACTGGTAAAATGAACAGCAGACCCAAATCTTATCTAAAGGAATGACAACTGATTGCTGCTAGATGAGGAATACCTGACCTTTCTAAAACAAAGACCTCTAGATAGGCTGACTAGATTCACCAGATGGACAAGTAGTGGGGAATGGCTAGGGGTGCCAACAACAGAGCAGACAGTAGCAGGTATAACAGAGTATAAGGGCTCTAGTGGGGGGAGGGAGGCTATGGGACTGTGCCATCTGGGAAGTGGGTTATAGTTGAATAAAATGATTTGGGATGTTCTGTGTGATACACACACACACACACACACACACACACACACACAAAATCAACAATTAAAAATTGAATTATATTTGAGGAGGAAGCATAAATATTTATATCACATTAATTAGTAGTGGTGATAAACATTACTATTGAAATCTACCCAGTGACTTTATAGACATACACAGGAGCCAAGGATCCAAGTGCAACCGATGATGACTAATAACAGATACATACAGATTAGAGAAGCATGCGCCGACATCTCAGTGTTATTAACAAAAACAATGAGTCTTTCTGTAAGAAACAGTATATTTTTAAAAGAAATGGAGGTCTTTTTTAAAGGTTAAAAACTCATTCAATTTTATGTCTTACAGGGCTTATACTTACTTTAATATTGTACAACTGTATTAATTCAACAGCAAACTTAAAAATTTAATAGCCACTTTTGAAAGAGCTGTATCTTTGCTTTGGAAACTGTTATTGAGTATATTGAAGCTGTAATGATATACTTCTTCTAAAAAATATATATTAAAAAA